>NW_006793646.1:2360439-2446750 GCF_000442215.2 Lipotes vexillifer | reverse complement strand
AGGGAATTGGTTAGAAAGGTGTTAGAAAGTCTGGAGGAGCAAAGGGCAGAAGGAGTTTTACTCAGTTTAGGGAGGATGGAAGCCATCCACCTGCCATGGGAACTGAGGTAACAGAAGATGATGGTAGTACTGCCATTCGTGCCAAAGAGGAGCCACCCTGCTGCCACTGCAGAAACTGCTGATGGTCCTGGTACCCGCAGTCCCAACTATTGCACCTGCTAATGCTAGAAGCTAATTAATTAATTAATGCTAATGCTCGAAGCATAATCTTGTCTCCCTTCTTCCTGCTTCTAATCTATTACAGGTATTTCTACAGGCCAAGTCCAGCTAACTTCCATTTTTGCAAGAGAGTCTTGGGAATACAGTTTGCAAGCTTCTAACCCTTTTGATACTGAGAAGAGTACAGGATGGTTAGAGTGGGACTCAATGCCTCATGACAGACAATATCTGGTATACTCACCTATTCCTCCCCAAAGGGGAAAAGTAGGATGCTTGAAAACATAAAAGGACAATTCGAATATTATAAGAAATGCTATAAAAATAGTGTTATGAGAGATTGGCTGCATCATAAGATTAGATGTCTCTTTCTGCCTTTTTTTATTATATTTTTATTGGTGGCCTAATCCAGAGCTTTTTTGTGGCCACTGAGACACACACACATATAAACACACATAAACATTATCTATCTATCTATCTATCTATCTATCTGCCTATCATCTATTTATGTGTCTTCATATTTGTGAGGCAATGCATTTAAAAATTTATTTTATTGAAGTATAGTTGATTTACAATGCTGTATTAATTTCTGCTGTACAGCAAAGTGACTCAGTTATGCATATATATACATACTCTTTTTCATATTCTTTTCCATTATGGCTTATCAGAGGATATTGAATATAGTTCCCTGTACTATACAGTAGGACCTTGTTGTTTATCCATTCTGTATATAATAGTTTCCATCTGCTAATCTGAAGCAATACATTTTTCGAGAAACTTTCTTAGAAGTAGTTAATTTACACAAGTCATAGCATAGATTTGATAACTCATTAAGTTATTTAGGAAACATTTATGGATAGTTTGCTAGGTCCAATGGGAAATAAAATTGTCGATAATATCAGTTAACTTTTACTGAGAACTGATTTTGTGCTTGGAAATTTTCTAAGTGGTTAATATGTAGTGTCTCAAGACATCCTTACAGCTACCCTATGAGGTAGATACTCTATACTCATGCTCCAGATAACAGCAAAGAAAAAAATAGACAGCAGCCAAACTGGAAGCACAAAGAGTTTTTGCAGCTTGCCCAGCATGACATTTCATAAGTGGTACAGTAGTCAGGACAATAAGGATTTTACAGTATTATAAGGAAAATGTATTACACATAAAAACATTTTAATAGAAAGTAAAAGTTTCTATGCATCATAAGAATTAAACAGAATGGGTTGAGAAAGTACTTAGAAAAAAATTTTTCCCATGTCGGTATGAATTCCAGCTGTGTAGTCAACATCCAAATATCCTAGTTTTATTCAAATATATTTTATGAAATGTTTTTATTAAAACCACCTGAAAGGTGTGTGACTATGTATGGGTATGTGTGTATGTGTGTGTTTGTGTGTATGGCAAAATATAAATAATTTTTCAGGACTGTTTTTCTGAAGTACTTACTTCAGAAGTGATTGAAAAAATTTGCAATATACTTTTAGAAGGACAATGATATCATATTTAATGTTGATACCACTATAGAATTTCTAAATTTAGAAAAAAGAAACGTTTTTGTATTCTTTAAGGTATGTTGAAGTTTTGCCATATAGTGTGGAGACCAGCCACAGACGAGCACAGGGTACCACTCCACCCATTTAAGATCATACCATTCTCTGTAAGTTCCTTCATGTTGACATTTGAATGCTAACCAGGTCCCAGATCTCCCTCTGAGACAGAAGGAAGTTGCTTGATTTAATTCTTTCTGACAGTTTGTGCAAACATCAGGTCAGGATGTCTCAGGTAAATTAACCAAATCCTGTTCAACTGTAATATGTCTAATTAAATTACAATATTTAGACAATTAGACACATTCCCACCAATAAAGTGTATTTTTCCCCCAATTTTAAAATTGTGATCATCTACATAACTCATATACCAATTCATGGAGGCAGATTTTCATGGAGGCAGATTTCATGGGTCTTTTCTTTCTTGGAATGTGAACAAAAAGAACAGAAGCAATTATTTAAATAGATTAGCCATATGGCAACAAATAATTTCCTATAGCATCCTAACAAGAATTAGGATGGATAGTAGAACTTAGAGAAATTGTGAAAGAGGAAACAAATAAAGTGGAGGAGAGAATGGTAAATCTAGGATTTCTGAGAGAAGAAATGGGGGTGGAGGTTGATGTGTGCATGAGTGTAGGGCTAAGGCTATGTGCCATAAAACATTCAAGTGCGTATATTTGTCCAAAGAGTAAGCAGGATGAGTAGGCTTGAAAATCAGAGAGGAAGGGCAGGAGAAATTTCCTCTGAAAGTTTGATCAAATGTAACTGGTGTTTTGGTTTTTCCATTATCTCAGACCTTGGGTTACATCTTATGTATAATACCTAAGAATGATTCATTAACTTGGAGAGTTTCTAACCTTCAAAGAAAGGACCTCTCTCTTTTAAGGATAATAAGATGGAGTATGAAGAATTTTTGATCTATGTAAGGGTCAAGGAGAATCAGTATTTTTTTTTTTTTTTTGTGGTACGCGGGCCTCTCACTATTGTGGCCTCTTCAGTTGTGGAGCACAGGCTCCAGATACGCAGGCTCAGCGGCCATGGCTCACGGGCCCAGCCGCTCTGCGGCATGTGGGATCTTCCCGGACCAGGGCACGAACCTGTGTCCCCTGCATCAGCAAGTGGACTCTCAACCACTGCGCCACCAGGGAAGCCTGAGAATCAGTACTAATGTCTGTACTATTTTATGTATCTCTCTGGGGAAACTTCACATTTGTTTTTTTGTTTTGTTTTGTTTTTTTCATGTTATCTTAACCATAACTCTGTGAAGTGGGAAAGACAAATATTACACTCCCCATTTTATAGATGGGAATCTGGGGTCCATTAAGGTCAAATGACTTGGCCAAAGTTGAACCATCAAGATTAGAACCCAAGGCTCCTAAGCTTCATCTAGAACTCTTTCTAGCACACCCCAATACCTCCTATTTAGGCCTCTTGAAAGCAGCTTTGTGACATAAGTGTAAGACAAGTTTTCTTCTTTTGGACAAGTTCTTTTCGTTTGCTTTATTTTCTTGAATTAGGAATTTTGAGAGAGCTAACACCTTAGTGTATGTACAATGGATTTTTCCTATGAGGTAACTCTGCCCTTTGCTTCACCCATCACACAGCTGGGCTAAGTAATTCTAAAGGAATGTTGTCATGCCAAAGACTCAAGGAAAAATAGGTTGGGTTAAAATCAATTTATTAAAACAAATCCAGTTTTTTTTTCATTGGTTACACTTTTTAAGAGTCCCTTGGTTACACATTAAGGTGTCTTTACCACAGAAATAAATAATAACTTTATGTGTTTGGATACACAGCAAAAAAGTAAAAAAGATTACACTTTCTGAAAATGTGACTGTTTACAAAGTCCTAGAATGTGTACTTTCAAAAAGCTTAGAAACTAAGCTCATAAAAACACAAACAACAGTGCTTTAACACATAGAAGTATTAGACTGTAGAAGAGTTATTTTGACTTTTAAATAATAATACCATCATTTTTTCTCTTAATGATTGACTTAGTTGGTTTATTTGGGAATTCTCTATCCAACTCAGAGATGGATTTTTTCCAAGTGTTCATTAGAGAAAAAAAAATATATTCATCAAGCAAAGATTAAGGTCTAGTTTTGTTTTCCTCTGGCCTAGAACTTGGTTTGTTTTGCCTCACATGAGATGAAACTTTCCCTTCAATCTAATCTGTTCTTGTACAGAGGATTCATAGCAGTCAGTTCTAAAAGATCTGCTTCTCCCAAAAGTCTGTTCTCTTTAAATAGAATCCACTGAAATAACACTGGGGTTTATATTTCACTCGTAACACATAAACATTGCCAGTTTTGAATTAGAGTACTAGATTTTCTTAGATGTTTCAGTGAACTTACAATGTTGAGTGAACTGAAACCTGAAAAAGGAGAGACTAATACTGCTGCTCTAATAAGAGCTGTGGAATAATATGGGTCCCTTTAATGGTCCAAGGATAGGTGGTAACATATAACAATTTCTAAACATGTAATGTGACTCTAGGACCAAACTCTCTACTAGGTGGTATACTAAGTTTTAGTACTTGGAGAGCTGAGTCAGCAGACAGCTTTAGCCAGAATGCCCAAAGAAGGGACTGATAGACTGTCATAACAGAAGGTAGACAAAACAAAAACTCAGAAAATGGAAATATTATGTTGGTCTGTGTGTTTGTTTTGATTTACTTGATAAATATGTTTATGTTCATTGAGTAAAAGACAAATAGTGAATTGAGGTATTAGTGAAGAGTGATTTGGTCTTTGATTTGTTTGCATAGGTAATAGCCAAATGGTGAATTTTTAAATTCTATATTACAAAGTAGGTTTGGAACCACAACAGATATCCCTTGAGGGTAATACAGGACTAGAAAACACTACGACTTGCTCAATAGATACAAAAGAAATTTCTATTCAAAAAGTACTAGAAAAAAAAATTCTCATCTTTTGTCATTCTAGGAAGTCATATCAGGGCATGGGTTTCCAAGAAATCTCTATGTCCACCTGACAAAGAATCTTAGCTAGCGATTTTCAAATCATCTTGCTCCTCAAGTCAATCTAGTGGACCTGAGATGACAGCAACATACTTCTCTGGTGGAATAAAGGCAGTTTCTCCAAAGATGGCTCATCTTCAGTTTCCTGGCATTTATTTCTACTCTTGAAAGGACCTGCATATTATACTGTGAGATTATGGCAGCTTGGGTAACAGGCACTTCCTTTGAATTGTTGCATGGAGATGAGGAAAATGATGATAACTTATACATAATTTACATATAATAACTCGCCCTCAAAATGACCCCATATAACAGAGAAGGCAATTGAGACACAGAAATTGGGGTGCTCACTCAAGCTAATTCTTCTGCCCAGGCAGTCTGGTGCCAGAGACTGTGTTCATCTGCAGTACTCTACAGCCTTGAGGGAAATGTGGGAAGAAGTCCCGGTGTGTTTTGTGGCATCCTACTTCCTCTGTGATGACGTTTTAACACTTCCTTACACACTCTGTCCTCTAACTTGGAGATTTCTATACTAAATCTGCTGTTTTGTCTACTTAAACTTCCCTAATATTCTCTCATGTAGAAATTTCTACTCTTCAAGTGTTCATTCTTTAGAAATACAAAGCATAGGAGAACTCTACTCCGTCAGTAAAATGGAACCCAGTTGCAGGAAGGAAAAGGATTTTGATTAAATGTATTCACCCTGAATGAGAAAAGATATGGGCAAGGTTGTATTTTTATTATCAAAAGGAGCAAGAATTATTCAATTAATCTTGAATGGATTGAATTTCAGGCAAGATTTGCAAGGTTTAAAACATATAGATATATTAGGTTAAGCTACATTTAATGGCCATTTTTAGGGCAACAATGATCAAATATCAGCTATCTTATTTGGTTCAACCTAATCATGTAAGATCAAGGAGGAGTTTCTTGATGCTCCCTGAAACAAAGTACACCCAAACAGATTCACTTGATGACATGACTAGTGCTTAAGATCAGTCCAGTAACAGGCAAGAGCCTATGGTGCTGTCTCCTAGGTCCTCAGGGTGAGTTTTAGAGAGCTACCACTTTGTGCTACTCACCTGCTTCATTAGCCAAGGGAGAGAAAAGGGATTATATGTTGTGAAGTAGCTACCCCACCAGCAGGAGGCTACCCTGAGAAGTGGTTTTCTGAGTACTGCTTGCAATGCTGAGCCCTTTTTTGGATCATAGAGAAACTTCCTCAAGAGACTGCTAGCAATAAAATCTGCTATTTGCCCAGCTATCTTATTTGATCCATTAGAAATGCTTCAAGTCACATAAATAAATCTGTAGTGAAGTGTACACAGGGAAGTTTGTAAATGTGTTAAAAATTTCATAATGTCTGTGAAAAACTTCCCTGTTTTAACTTGATAATATTTGGATTTTAAAATATGAATGACCATATATTTGCTTGTGTGTGAATATATATGCACACACACACATGCATATATACACGCACACACACACACACAATGTTGTCCTTGAAATGGCCCCCAAATTAAGAGGTAAACATCCATGTATACGGATGTTCAACACCCAAACCAGATTGTTTTGTAATATGTTCAATGATAATCCAGCTTCATAAGGATACAAAGATGGTTTTGTAACCCTGTTGAATCATTGAAGAAAAACTAAGTTGTTTTCTGTAAGATTTAAATGTTAATTCTATCTTGAACAACAGTATTTAGGGTTTTGAGAGGATTACATTTTCATCTACTCATCACACCTCCAGAAATTTCTGTCCCTGAATCATATTTGATCAAAGAGCCTTTTGTTCTGTCTTTTTCCACAGGTAGCTAGACTGTAGCTGAGTATAGTAGGTATGGTCCCCTGAAGTCCTGTTTTGATTTCCCAAAGACTGTCTACTCCTTATCTTATGGAATATGTTTGACTTTGGCTACAGGTCCCAATAAGAAATACATCAGATGCTAGGAATAAGCACATAATCCTCAAATAAACTGATATCCACCCAGCTGAACTTGTAAGAAAAACTCATAGGCACACAGTCAAATAATCACAAGAGTAGTATTTTTTTTTATATATGTGTTTGCTCTAGTCAGTCACTCCCTCTATTCATCTTGGTTCATTTTAGCATCTGCTAGGTGATTTCTCATGAAAAACATTTCCAATGCTATTCAGCTATTATTATTATCTACTAAGTTTGAGGGCCATACAATTAAAACAAAAATTAAATAAAGAAATAGATCATTTCAAACATGTAATTTCTCTAGGCTTATTCAAACTGGGGGAAGTGTTAGCTTTAGAAGAAAGTAAGGAAAAATCTATGACTCTGGCTGTTTTTTTTTTTTTTTTTTTTTCTCTGCCTTGCTTTCTCTACCAAAAGGAGCATGTGGTAAAGTGTTTGTGCCACAGACACTGGCCTTTTCTTCTTGTGGAAAAAGAAGCTGCTGTTTTATGGTGGCCTGGAGGCCAGGAGGAGATTGCTGCCAGGGGCTGCTGCCCTCATGGCTTCACCAAGCAGGCAGCACCAGCTGGGAAGCCCATGGGGCTGGGTCTGCTCACCATTTGCCCAGTAACCTGGAGCTCAGGCTCTCTGCTCTCTGGCAGCTTCCTCTTTCTTTCCTCTTCCCTCCTGTCTTTCACTCTGGTGCCTCTTAATCAGAAACTTCACGAAAAGTTTATCAGAGGTTTCCTGTTGCAGTTGGAAAGGGCAGTTTTCTGCATTTGTATTGGACTTGACATACCTGGCATGTATGTATAGGTGTGCCAGGTTATCATATTTAAACCCCAAGATTTTTAGGCCGCATACAGAACTTTGATTTCTCTGCTATTGCTGCAATTTTATTATTAATATTAGCCATGAGATTTAGTAAGAAAAGTGTTTACAGGAGTGTCAGGCTCTGAAAGAAATCTTGGTTCTGCTACTTAAGGACCTTGTCAACTTTTCTGGGCCACTATTGCTACATCTGAAAAATGCAGGACTAAGATAAACACAAAAAGATTATGGAGGAAAGAGCCCAGTTCATATTTGGCACTTACCCATCTTTGTTATTTGTGTTATTATAAAACTAATTGTATGGCATGCTGGATAAAAGTGGAACTATCTTGTGGTTCTTATAAAATATTAACTAAATGCATAAAAATCTTTATCCCATCTAAACCCACTTCACTTTACTATGTTAAAATATTAAATGAGGATGCATTTTGGTAATACTTGGAGAAATAAAGGTTATTTTAAATCAGATTACATTTAGAGGTAAACTTTCAAATAAATGATTTCCTAAAATTAGAAAAAAAAATCTTAAGTGGGTTTTTTTAAGCCTTAACTCCAAGTGATATTTACCTATAATTGCAAAGAGATTTTCAAATTTGGAAATGTATTTAAAAACCTCAGAAACTAAGAATGTGTTTCATATTACTTGATTCTTGGTGTTCAGAATATGACTCTTGAACCAGCAACATTGGCATCACCTCGGAGCTTGTTAAAAATACAGTATTTAGGGCTTCCCTGGTGGCGCAGTGCTTGAGAGTCCGCCTGCCGATGCAGGAGACGCGGGTTCGTGCCCCGTTTCGGGAAGATCCCACATGCCGCGGAGCGGCTGGGCCCGTGAGCCATGGCCACTGAGCCTGCGCGTCCGGAGCCTGTGCTCCGCAAATGGGAGAGGCCACAACAGTGAGAGGCCCGCATAACGCAAGGAAAAAAAAAAAAAAAAAAAAAAAAAAAAATACAGTATTTAGGCCCAAATCAGGACTCAAGTAGAAGACTCTGTATTTCAGCAAGGTGATCAACCCTAGTTGATTCATATGCACATTATTTAGCCATATGTACAATATTACATTTGTAGAAGGACACTCATTCAGCATTGTTTGAATATACCAAGTGATGAGAAAGTCTTTGTGTCTTGAGGCAGCTCATAACATTAGTACGTAATCTAATTATTAGAAATTTCTTTCGTGTTGGTCAAACCGATAGAAATATCTCCCCTTCTGTAACTTTTACTAATTTAATTGTCTTCTTATTTCTAAGCAAAACAGTCACAATTCTAGTCAGAAAAGTGGCAGTAAAACATTTTAAGAGAGAAAAAAAAAATCACATTTCAATTAGTCTGTTTGGTTTACACTAGGGATGGACAAGCTACTGCCCAGGGCCAAATCTGGCTGACTGCCTACTTTTGTAAATAAAGTTTTATAGAACCACAGAAATACCCATTTGTTTACACATTGGCTCTGGCTGCTTTCGTGTTACCATGGCAAAGTCAAGTAGTTGCAACAGAGACACTATGGCTTGAATGTCTAAAATATTTACTATTTGTCCCTTTACAGAAAAAAGAAAAAGACTTCTAAATCCTGGTCTAGATGAAGCATTCCCATTTCTCCAACAACAATTTTTTTTATCAAACCTCATGCATGTGTCAGGTACTGTGCTAGCTGCTGGGGTTTCAAAAATGGAATGAGACCCTGCCTTCAAGCAGATCATCCTCAGCATATTCTTTCTTTTATACTATTACTTATAAATATCATCTTAAATATGGTGCCTAGATTTAAATCTCAAATGAGATTTAATGAGTATAGGAGTATCTTTATTAAAGCAGAATATGTGCAGAAACAAATATTCATCCTGACATAAATTTGCAACTTCTCTTGCTGACACTTCATATCATTTTTGTATATTTAGCTCGTATCCAAATTTTTGAACAGCAGACATTTCCAATTAGTAAATGTATGTGTATGTGCGTACACGTGTGTTTTGTGAACCTCTTTTTGGCCAGTTCTCTTTCATCCTGTCTTTGCTGAATTAATTAATTTTAAAATAAATGCAACATAGTTAAATAGAAGGAACCTGTGGAATTAGGTAAAACTAAACCTGAGATGAGGGTTAACTGTGCCTCTTTGTATTTTTATATTTGAGGAAAATGCTTACTTTTTAAGAAACCAGTTTCCTAATTTATGTAAAGGGAATAAAATTAGTAACTGCCTTACAGGATTTTGGGAAATAGCAATAGAGATGGTGCCTACTTGTACAGAATTACTGCCTGGTCCTAGGAAGACCTCAATAAATAGAACCTATCTTAGCATGTTCAGGTACTTTTTTCTATTTGGCATAATAATAGTGAATCTTGAATGCTAACTCAGTTAGCTTTATATGCAAAACTGGATGAGTTTTTTTCCTAAATATTCAATCAATTTAGCGATAAGTGTTCACTGAAAGAAGGCCTGAGAGCAGAACCTTAAAGTACATCAACTATTTCCTTCTTCTGGGCAGTGATTTTTTTTTAACATTTTATTTTGACATAATTGTGGATTCTCATACAGCTGTAAGAAATAATACAGAGAGGTCTCTGTACCTGTTATCCAGTTCACACAATAGTAACTAAGTATAGTTCAATATCACAGAAGGGAAATTGGCATCCATTGATGTATTCAGATGTCACCATTTTACAAGCATTTATTTAAGTATATGTTTGTTCCTATGTTTACTCCTTATGTTTTTTACCACATGTGTAGATTTGTGTGATTACCCTCACGTCAAGATACAGGATATTTCCATCCTGTGCTACTTTTTTGTAGTCACATTTACTTCCCTACCATCCCCACTTCCTTTTTAACTCCTGAAAATCACTAATAAATTAATTTCTATAAGGTTGTCATTTCAAAAAGTTGTATGAACAAAACCATACAGTCTGTAACTTTTTGAAGTTGGCTTTGAGATCAATTTAAGATGCTATGTGTATCAATAGTTCATTCCTTTTTATTGCTGAGTTAGGCCAGTAATAGTAAAAAAAAAAAATTCCTCTTATTTATTTATTTTACATCTTTATTGGAGTATAATTGCTTTACAATGGTTCCTCTTATTTAGAAACTCCAGTTATTAGTAGTGCTCCTCTGAGTCGTTCTGGATAAAGGGCTCTGAGCCCAGTTTAATTGTTTCCTCCTGGCCCCTATTCAGGAGTACAGCACGCTTAGACAAAATGGATAAAATCAACTCCTCTAGGATAATTAGGATATATTTCAGCTTGAAATTAAGAAATGGTATTCTCTGTTTTATGTTTAACAACTCTGTTAAAAAGGCAGAAAAGGTTAGTTTGTCCTGACTTTTTCTTAGTCAACTCATCCTGGATCCTAGTGACCTTCTCTTATTTCTTTCTGCAGGAAGAGAGTGCAAAGGATCTTGAGAGAGGAGATACTTAGCATCGTTCAGCAAATTGCCCAGCGATGCTCACAATGCTGACTCCACACCACCAAGTAAGTCTCTGATACCAGCTGAGGGTCCTACAATTCAACCCAATTCTGACCCTTTCTACCTGGGGACAGCATCATATTCTACAGGTAAGGGCTCAGTCCCATAAGACTGACATCTCCTTCAGATGAAAATCTAGGTTTTTACCTGTGCTTTTTTTCAACTGGTTATAGATCAGAGGATTCCATGACCCCTTCCTTGGGTTCAATTAATTTGCTAGAGCAGCTTGCAGAACACAGGAATCCAGTTTACTTATTATATTACCAATTTATTTCAAAGGATATCAAAGGATATAGAATCAAAAGCCAGATGAAGAGATACCATAGGGTGAAGTCCCAAACAAAGGAGTATCTGTTCTCATGGAACCTGGGGCCTGCCATGGTGGCATGCAGAAGCATTCTAGTTCACCAACCTGGAAACTCTCTGAACCCATCCTTCTGGGTTTTTATGGTTTCTTTGTTACATAACCTTGATTGATTAAATCCTTGGCCAATGGCAGTTGATTCAACCTCTGTTCCTCTCCCCCCTCCAGCTCCCAGAGGGCAGGGAGTGGGAATGAGAGTTCTAATTCTCTAATCGCAAAGTTGGCTCCACAGGCAACCAGACTCCATCCTTAGATAATTTCAAAAGTCACCTCATTAAGATAACAAAACACAGCTTTATCACTCTCACCACAGGAAATTCCAAAGGCTTTAGGAGCTCTGTGCCAGGAATGGCAACTATGACCAAATATACATTTCTACTGTAAATATCACAGATGCAAAAGGCAAACTAGTGAATCTAAATAGGCTCAGTAATTTAATCTATAAATGGTAGAAATAATTACTGCTCTATGAGGTTAGGAGGATCAGAAAAATTAATATATGTGGAATTGAGTCATTGGCTAAAACTTGTAATAGAAGTATGAATATTGATATACATGGCAATAATAACATCTCTTCAGGAATTATATGTGTTTATGCACCCAACTTATTTTTGAGCCCCAAGCCAGGTCCCCCTCATTCCCTGTTGGAGGAGAATTTCCCTTCCACAGGTCCTAAGGTTCAGCTTTATACTGGATTCTTCTTTATACCTACCTTCACCTATTTTTTTTCTCTGCTCTCCTCAAAGACTGGCTGTAGAGTGACAACCTATGTATTCAGTTTCCTCTCTTTGAGACCCCCAAAGAAATACATAAGAACTCATGTTGTTTCAATAGTTGTAATTTATAATCAATCCCAACTGAGAAACAGTCAAAGAGTAAACCACTAGCAGCATCTACAAATTTAGAGGTTTCAAGCTTACAGAATCTTACAAAATTGTCTGCATTATGGATCCTGGTTCATAGTTCTTGACTTCTTTTTGAAGCATCAAATGGAAGCCCTTTCGGATTTGTTATCCCAGTTTTTTTTTTTTTTTTTTTTTCCTGAGGATACTACTTGCTACATTAAATACCCTTCTCTTAAAGAAAAACATAGCCTAAATAATAGTTAAAGTGGTAAAAACAGATCTTGTTCAGGAACTACTGTAATGGGGGAAAAGTAACCTCATTATAGAACTGAGCTCAACTCTGAATGCAACAGGAACAAGTGGGGATTTATAGCTAAGGAGCAGATTGGGATGGGGGTAGGGGTCAGTGGATGGAAAACGACAAATAGGAGACATCAAGGGTAGAGAGAATTCCTCCTAAACTGACCTAATAGGATGCTCACTGAAGGCAGAGTAGGGTGATCAGATATGGAGGATGATTAGACATCAAGGATGAGGGGTTCTCTCTTTACTGACTTAGCAGGATTCATGCTAAAGCTGGGTTATGCTGTCCCAAGAAGGATGAAGGCCAAGGCGGAAGCTTAGTGAAAAAGTGGGTTCAGAGGAGCCTGACTAAAGTTTGGTCAAGGAGAGAGTCTTTGTCACACCTTAATTTAATTGTGTTCCTTGCCAAAAGCAAGCCTGAAGAGTGAATTAGGGAAAATAATAGGCAACCTCTTATCTCATGCAGATAATTTATATTTCTAAACATCTTCAGAGTAAGTGACATCAATCTAAAAATTATAGTGCTGTTGCTTTATGACAACTCACACAAAAAAAGAAAGAGGGTTTATTAACTATGATTTAAAAAAGGAAATGAACTTCCTGAAAGAGTATAGTATTGATGTACTGATGCAACACAATTACATCTTTCAAAAACCTGAATCGTGAAAGAATATTTATTAAATTGACTAAGACAAATAATTTGGAGTACTTAGCTAAATGGACAGGATTTATCATTCACTAAATTATTATAGGCAGCTGGCTGAGTATCACTACATTATTATTTCCCCAAATTGTATATTAGTAGGCACTGAACTGCTTTTTATTGAGCTATTATATATGCCAAATCCATTATATTCATTATCTCATGAATCTTTACAAGAACCAAATTAGACGGATGCCGTCTCCATTTTACAACTGATGATAATGAACAAAATGGCATTCAAATCTAGGTTTATAGGCTCTGAAGATGGTGATCTTCTTATTCTGCTAAGCTGTCTCCCTGTCATAGATTGGGCAGTTGGACCCAGCACCCCCCTTCCCTCCTCTATACCCATAAAGCAACCTTGTTGTGGCAGAACATGTTTGTTTGTCTGTTTTTCTCATGACTTTGGACTTAGCCATACAACTTGCTTTGGCCAATGGCATGGGGGTGGAAGTATTATCATACATTACTGAGCCTACATTTTAAGAGGCCTGTGTGCTTGTGCTTGTTCTATTATACCTCTTTCACCTTGGCTATTCTTCTAGTCCAAGAAGGATGAGAGAACAAATCAATAAATCTAGGAAAATTCCAAATATCCTAACATTCAAGTGTAATTATCTTCAATAGATGAACATTTGGACCAGATTTAGAGAGGTTGCCTAGAGCTGATCCAAGCTCAATTGTAAAATACTAGAATCATTATGAATTGGACATAGTTTATATGTCTTTTTAGCACTTGAAATCTTCCTACATGGGATTCCCCACTTTATGTACTGCAGTGGACGCTAAAGATTGACTTTCACTGTAGAAGCCAAATCCCAAACAAAATTAAACAAGAAAACAAAGCAAATGAGACTCATTTCTGCACACACATGCCCCCACTCCTTGCAGTTGAACATGGCCAATTAAACAAAACCTGGTTCAGATTTAGAGTAGGGACCTGGGAATACAGAGAATTCCTGCCCTGACAATGATGACAAGGAAGCAACAGCTCCCAGATCATAGGGAGACCATGGCCGTGATGCTGATGATGGAATTCAGTGATGAGCAACCAGTGGCTAGGGCCAGGGTCAGAGTTTGGAACAATACAGTCTCCAGTATCTGGGTTTCGGCAGTAGTATCATGATGTCCTCACTGAATTTGCTTTGTGGCACCATTCTGCCTGACCTCTCTGGTCTCTACCTGTTTTTTGTGTGTTCACCATTAGATCCAGCAGTTCTGTGAGCTAGTCAATATCCTCTCAATAAATTCCTTCTGTGCCAAAATTAATCTTGCTGTTTACAGCTAATAATTTGACATATTCTCATTAAAGGTGTCAAAAAGAAAAAAAAAAAAAAGATTCTCTCTGTAACAGATATTATTTGATGTCATTATTGAAGTGTGGTCAGTACACCAAAAAACAAAACAAAACAAAACCCAAGTATCATTCAAAAGTTTGAAGGGCAGTTGGTTGCCAGGGGCTGGATGGCAGGGTAATGAGAATTTGTTTTTAATGGGTATTAAGTTTTGTTTTGTAAGAAAAAATTCTGGATATTGGCTGTACCACAATATGAATGTACTTGACACTACTGAACTGTACACTTAAAAATGGTTAAGATAGTAAATTTTATGTTATGTGTATTTTATCATTATTTTTAAACTTAAGTTAGTTTAAAAAATATGTTTGAAAGGCCAAATTATTGCAAGTTACAAAATATGTGATATATATTTTCTCTGGAATCAATCAGTCAACAAAAATATGAAAAACAAATTATACAGGACAAGAGGTAAATGGATCTAATATTAAAACATAGCTATTCTTTATAAAAATAATAATTGGAAAGATAATATAATGAAAAGAAAGCCTTATTTACAATAATAGCCAAAGAGTTTAAATACCTATTAAATGTGGTGAATTTATAAAGTAAAACTTGAATAAAGCAAAAGAGAGGCTTCATTTCTATTTATTTAGATTCATTCTTAGGTAGATGATTCACCAGAGTAAGAATAACAGTTTGTAAATTATACTGTAAATTCAATACAATTGCAGATAAATAACCAACAGATGTTTCCTTTTTGGAATTTGAGAAAATAATATTAATATTTATTAAGAAAAATATACACGCAAGTTAAGAAAATTTTTTAAAAAAAGAAAATAATGAGATGCAAGTAGGCAATATATTATACTACAAAGCTACAACAATTAAAATGGGTTAGCACTTGTATAGATATAAACCAGCTATCAATGAAAGAAAATAGACTGACCAGAAGTGAAAACATGTAGAAATTTAGTATGTGATAATGATAGCACTTCAAATAAGTGGAGAGGGAATATATTATTGAGTAAATGATATTGGGACACACGATTAGCCATTTCAGTAATTTCAAAATGAATCAAATATTTACCTGTAAAATATGACACCATAAAATTGCTAGGTGAACATAAGTAGTAGGTTAAAAAAAGACATAAAGGAAAACATTGATAAATACGACTACTACAAATAACAACAAGAAACAAACTTGGAATAACAATGACACCATAAACAAATCCCTCAAATAAACTGACAACTGATAATCTAGTATCTATAACATACATCTGGGAAAATTGCCGATTTTCCTTATGTACAAAGAGTTAATACCTATGACTAGGGAGTTCATACAAATATGATTTATAATAAGCATAAAAATTGCTCAGACTTTATTACTTATTAAAATAACCATAAAACATGAGATATTAGTATATATTACATAGGAAACCTGACAAAGATGAAAATGTCTGTTGGTCTCCTGTATCAGGAGTGTGAGAGAATAAAACCTTTGTATACAGAGTGATGTAAAATTTTGAGGTGGCAAAATTGCATTATCCATCAAAATTTTAAATGTTGACTACCCTCAATGCCATTTTGAGATATTTATATGATGGATTTACCCACACAAATTCACCAAGTTATATGAATAAGGATGTTCACTGCAGCTTAGGTTGTATTTACAAAGAATCCTGGAAACCACCCCATTCTCCATGAGCAGAAATTAATCACAGAAGCTGACGTACATACCCTGTTCCTATTAAAAAGAGTGAATTGTTGTCCATTGACAGATAAATGGATAAAGAAGATGTGATATATTTATACAATGGAATATTACTCAGACAAAAAAAAGAATGAAATAATGCCATTTGCAGAAACATGGATGGACCTAGAGATTATCATACTAAGTGGAGTAAGCTAGACAAAGATAAATATCATATGATATCACCTGTATGTGGAATCTAAAACAAAAGATACAATAAATGAATGTACAAAACAGAAATAGACCCAAAGACATAGAAAACAAATTTATGGTTACCAAAGGAGAAAGAGGGGAGAAGGATAAATTAGGAACTTGGAATTATCATACACACTATATATAGAGAATAGATAACTAACAAGGACCTACTGTATAGCACAGGGAACTATACTCAAAATTTTATAATAAACTATAAAAGAAAATAATCTGAAAAAATAGGTATATATGTATGTATACTTGAATCACTTTGCTGTACACCTGAAACTCACACAACATTGTAAATCAACTATACTTCAATAAAATATAAAAATAAAATTAATAAAAATAAAATTAAAGCTTAAAAAAGAGTGAACTGTATCTGAAAGAATCAATTTGCTAATATGCCAATGATACATTATTGAGTAGATAAAGAAGCTGCAGAATAGCATAAGTATAACTTTCTGAAAAGATAGACAAAAGCAAAGAAAGTTTTGGGATTTGCACTGGATTGAGAAAAGGGTGACTTTCATTCTTATGGTTAGTACATTTAATAATGTGTATTTTTTCCCAAGAAGCTGTATTATTTTTTGATGAAAAAATCAATTTATGATTAATTATTTAAAAATAATCTCACAATTACCTAACTACAGAGCTTGAGTGGTAATTCATCAGAATTTACTGATTATCACTTCTAGGATTACGGTAAAAAGTTTTAAAGATAGAGATATATTTGCTTTCTCTCAAAATATCACAGTCTGTCACGTGTGCTACTTATAGAGCAATTTTTCTCCTGTAACCCACAGGCAGTCGATAACACCACTCAGTTATTGCTCAGACGTTGTCTTACTTACTTACTTACCTTGCAGAAAATAGGACTAATGTCATAACACCCATACTTCATTTGTCAATAACCTGGACTTGCTGTTTCTTTCTTGAGCTTGTTAAGTCCATTGGTAAATTGTTTCCCCAGCCATTTAATGAGAACTTGGAATTATCTCACATTCTTTCTCATGTGTGTTTTTACCTCTTCTTGCTCTGAAAACAATTCTGAAAACCAATTTTGGCCATCAATAGCTTTGCTTCCAATGCCGTCATAATATTTCATAACATTTCTTTTTGTTGACATCTTGAACCCTTTAAGATGTCTGCAAGTAGTATCTCTTTTCTTGCTTGATATTCTTCATTTATGTGAGGTATACCTGTACAAATCTATCCTTTTATACTTGGCTGTGTGATACTAAGCCTGGCCTCTGTGAACCTCTTTCCTGCTTTGGCAAGGGGCTCACTAATAAGCTTGGCCATCTCTCTAAGAAGAAGATCAAAATGTTGAAGGGACTAGTTAAGGAAATAGAGACTATCTTATTTGTTTTATTTTCCAGTTTTTGCTTCCTATTTCTATTAGCATCAATGCAAGAACAATTTTTCACCTTATAATGCTGTTGTTTCAATAGTAGTATTTGTGGTCTTTCCCGCACTCACAACCACACCTCACTGTTTTCTCTCAGAAACACATGTACCCACCAAGTGATCCTTCTTCCTTAGAGATATGGATTTCAGCTTTCTGGGGACACTTTCCCCAGGACTCTAAATTTTAATAATTTCAAATGCTTCTCTTTGCCCCACAAGCCCTAAGGATGATACTTTCTTCCTACAGTTGATTTTTTTCAGTTCTTCAAAACCCAATGAGTAGTTTTTTGTATTAACTTAAAATGCGCACACACACACACACACACACACACACACACACACTTTTTTGAGGTATGATGAACATACAAAGAGCTGTATGTCAACATTAAATATGTACATATTTAATGTATACAACCTGATAACTTTGTATATAAGTATATATCACTGCAACCATCACCAAAATCAACGCCAAAAATATATCCACCACCCCCAAAATTTCATCTCATACTCTTTTATTTTTTTTATTTATTTTTTTGTGATAATAACTACCCCAAAGATTTTTTCTCTTAGCAAACTTTTAAATATACAATATAGTATTTTTAACTATAGACACTGTGCTGTACATATCTCTCTAAGACTTATTCATCTTGTATAACTAAACTCTTTACCCTTTGACCAATGTCTCCCCATTTCCCCTTCCTTCCAGCTCCTATTAACCACCCTTCTATGCTCTGCTTCTATGAGTTTGACATTTTAGATACCTTACGTAAGTGGGATCCTAGAGTATTTTTTTTTCTGTGTTTGGTTTATTTCACTTACTCTAATGTCCTCAAGGTTCATCCATATTTTTACAAATGGCAAGATATCCCTTTATTCTAAGGCTGAATAATATTCCATTGTATGTAAATACCACTTTTTCTTTAACCATTTATCCATTGATGAACATTTAGGTTGCTTCTAGGTCTTGTTTATTCTGAATAACGTGGCAATGGACATGGGAATGTAGATACCTCTTTGAAATTATGATTTCAATTCCTTTAAATATCTACTCAGAGTGGAATTGCCAGATCATATGATGGTTCTATTTTAATATTTTGAGGGAAACTCCATACTATTTTCTATAGTGGCTGAACCAATTTACATTCCCACCAAAAGCGTACAAGGATACATGGATTCCTTTTTCTCCACAACCTCATCAACACGTTATCTTTTCTTTTTTCTTGATAATAGCCATCCTACAGATGTGAGGTGAAATCTCACTATGGTTTTGATTTGCATTTTCTTGATGATTAGTGATGCTGAACATCTTTTCATGTACCTGTTAGCCATCTGTATGTCTTCTTTGGGAAAATGTCAATTTATGTTCTCTATCCATTTTTCAATTGGGTTATTGGTTTCATTGCTACTGAGTTGTATGAATTCCTTGTATATTTTAGATATTTACCCCTTATCAGATATGTTGCTCGCAAATATTTTCTCCCATTTTAGATTGCCTTTTCATTTTTGCTGATGGTTCTCTTTGCTGTGCAAAACATTTTTAGTTAAAAGAAAATCTCATTTGTCTATTTTTGCTTTTGTTTCCTGTGCTTTTGGTGTAATATGCAAAAAAAACAAACAAAAACAAACATTTCCAAGAACAATGTCAAAGAGATTTTCTCTATGTTTTCCTCTAGGAATTTTATAGTTTCAGGACTTAGATTTAAGTCTTTAGTCCATCTTTAGTTCTTTTTTGTGTATAGTGTAAGATAGGTCAAATTTTATTGTTTTGCAAATCTTTTCAGCACCATTCCTTGAAGAGACTATCCTTTCCCCATTGCGTATTCTTGGCACTATTGTTGATAATCAGTTGACAGTGTATGGGTGGAGATGTTTCTGAGCTCTGTATTCTGTTCCATTGGTCTATATATATGTTTTTATGTTGGTATATACAGTTTAGATTACTGGAGTTTTATAATATATTTTAAACTCAGGAAGTGTGATGCTTGCAGCTTTCTTCTTGCTCAATATTGCTTCAGCTATTCAGGGTCTTTTGGGATTCTATATGAATTTAGGATGTTATTTCTATTTCTCTAAAAAAATCCATTGGAATTTTGAAATATGGAACACCTCGATATTTTTATTTTAAATTATTTATTTCTGAATGTATGAGTTGAGGACGAAGCATTTATGTAACATTGGTACATTTTGGACTATATCACCAATTACTTTCGATTGGCTGAACTATCTGCTTGTACAGATTGCTTATGTCTATTCTGGTTCTGCTTCTGTCTGATCCTTTCAGTATCACTTTCATTTTATGATGGACTGCTGCTGGGTCATCCAATCTTAGAGCATAGTTAGTCTGAGAGAACACACCTCATGGTGGGCAGCTAAGATTGCATGGTCACTTTCTATCCATGGCCATTTTGTCTCTACATGTCCCAGTAGCACAACAAAAGTTCATTTTCAAATCGTACTTAGTTTTCTACTGAATATGGCCTTCCTACAGAATGCTAGAGTTCTATATTTTTATACCTTTATTGAGACTAGACATAAACTCCTCAGGGTATACTTCTCCACAACAGGTACCTCTAGAACTACAGAAACTGCCAAGTCCTATGAATGGTTGGCTGGCCCACAACCCACTTCAGGGACTTTTCTTGCTCTGTTTAACTCAGAATTGTCAGCCTTCCATTGCTATCCAGAAAATATATCCATAGAAGTAGTACTTTTCAAGAGTAGTATGTAGTCCTCCTGAACTCTAAGGTACATAGCAAACTTTGGTCTTCCTTCTTAGTGCTGGGAGGTGCAAGATGCAATAATTGGTTCCTTTCTTTGGAGGGTGTTTTGGAATATCCAAAATCACTGAACCCTAAAAATGTTACTGATATGACAGGTGGTAGGAATGGGAGCCTCTGTCCCACAGGCAGGATATGAGTGACATACTAGAGCATCCATTAGAGTCTTACTACTTTCAGTGTTGTATGATAGGCTCTTGTATGTATCATGTCCTCTGCTAGATTGAACAAAGATTTGTTTCTGATTTACTAAGGTATTTACCAAAGTATATAAGTAGAATATACTTTCTTACACATGGTGGTGCTCAAAGAAAATTGCTGAATTAATAGTAAACATCTGCCCAGCCATATTTAACTATGTAGTCATGGATTGTTCTCTAATGAGTATACATAAAATGAGAGGTTGTGTTGTAAATATATTGCCACAACCAGATAGTTTATTAAATAGATGCATAATAATGCTATAGAAATTGAGACAAAGTTAATTTAACTTTGTTTTCAGTGAATATATTTGTTTAACTATTATTTTTTAAAATAACATTATTTTAGAATTGACTTAGTTTTACAGAAAAGTTGTGAAATAGTACAGAGTTCCAATTTACCCCACATCCAGATTCCCCTTTTATTAACATCTCACATTAGTATGATACATTTATCCTGATTAATGAGTGAATAATGATGCATTATTATTAGCTACAGTTCACATTTCATTCAGATTGATTTCTATAATTTTTACCAAGTCATTTTTTTTTTCTGTTCCAGGAGCCCATCTAAAATAGGACATTTTATTTAGTCACATCTCTTTAGGCTGTAACAGTTCCTCAGATTTTCCTTTTTTTTTTTTTTTTTTTTTTTTTTGATGACCTTAACAATTTTGGAGAGTACCAGTCAAGTATTTCATAGAACATCATGTGAATAAGCTTTTGATGTGCTGAAGTGAAATATGATGACCTGAGTGCCGGTTTCCCATTCGACTGACTTCTTTTCATCAATCTTCATGTTCTCTGAGTGGGGTTTTCCTGTTTTATTTTGGCTCTGTTAACATTTCTGGAAGTGGTCACAGTGAATAATGAAATAAAAGCAAACCAGCTGTTACACTGACTTTGCAGTCAACGAGTGTCTAAATTGTAAAGGAGTGAAAAACTCTGAATGTTGTGTTCTCTGTCATAGTTGATCAATAAATGTCTGCTGATTTCATAAATAAGCATCCCTTTCCTGGCTTCTCAATTTTAAAGCCAAAAAGCCTTTCAATGTTTTTTAAAGGAGCCTCCCCTCTTTTTGGTGACAGTTATAAAGTGAAAACATTTTGCAATCCTTACCCAACTCTCATTGCTTGTAAATCCTCTTCCATATAAAATTATATCTTACAAAAACTATCTCAGTCTGTTTCTCCATTTACTCAAACACTTTCTTACAATATTTATCAACATATTTCTCCTAGCCATTGTTAATGTGCTACTTTTAGGGTAGTTAGCTACTTTGTTCACCATTTTTAAATATTCTAGCTTCTGCCAAAGAACAATATGTTTTTAGAGTGCTGGCTATTTATTATTATATGAAATTTCTGGTGGAAATTGCTGGTGGAAAACTACTACTCATATGCCCTTCTCTCCAGGGTATAGGACACTGGTGTTTACAAGTAAAGAACTGAGGCCAAATGGGCCTTTTAGTATAAGATTTATTCACATTATCTATAGACTCTATTATGTTGGTCTCTTTAGCAACAACTAGATGGGGGAATGTAATGGAGATTCCACCCAGGGTTGAATTTAGCTGACCAATAGCCCTGGGATTTACCCATTCAATCATGGTGGAGAAGCTGGAGAAGGTGACCCTGCAAACACACCCTACTTATTCTTCCTGCTGTGGAGAGAACCCAGCAGCCACATTGCCTGAATATACCATAAGTGTGCTGTGTATGAATAATGACATTTATTACCTTAACTCTGTCCATCGGGAAATGTGACCCATATCAGTGCCACTCCACACATTGTTGTACATAGTTAATTCCATTCCCCAGGACTGGGTAATGCTCTGCCTTCAAGGTTGTATGCCCAATCTTAAAATATATGGTAATTACTTAAGAATAACCAGGAAGCCACCTCAAGAACACAAGTCTATGTCAAGAGATTTATTTTACCATAGTTAAATGGTTAATAGGGTTATTCATACCAATAAATTTGTGCGAATAAATTAAAAATTTTAGGTGAAATAGGCAGATTCCTAGAAAAACACAATTTACTAAAGGTGACACAAGGATAAATAAACATCTGAATAGTCCTAGATCTATTTTAAAAATTGAGTTCATAATTTAAAACCTTTGTTCCGAGAGAACCCCAGACCCAGATGGCTGTATCAATACATTCTTTCAAACATTTAAGGGACAATATAGCATCAATCCATACATATAAAAATCTTCTAAATAAGAGAAAAAAGAAAATACATCCCAATTTGTTTTATGAGGCCTGTACTTCCCCAAACCAGACAAGGATATTATAGGAAAGGACAATTATAAGCCTATTTCTTTTATGAACATGTATGCAAATATCCTAAACAAGATATAAGCAGACAAAATGCAGCAATATAAAATCAGCACGGACTTTCAGTATTAAGTAGTGTTTATTCAATGAATGCAAGATTGGTTTAACAGTTGACAGTCAATTAATGTAATTCACTGCATTAACAGAATGAGGGAAGAATCATACGATTGTTTCAATGTGGTAGAATAAAAATGATAAAGTTTTACTCCCATTTGTTATAAGCTTATGTCATATAATTGGAATAGAACTGCTTTAATTGGATATTTTAAAATAAACTAGCACATAGGTATTTAAAAATAAACTAGCACAAACATCAGACTTACTATTGAAATATTGAAAATTTAGTAAATTAGAAATGAGTCAAGGATATCTTCTATCACCATTTATTTTCAATGTTAAAAGCTCTGTTTAGGGCCAGGAAGAAAGAAAAATAAATAAAAGTTATAAAGATGGGAAACCAAAAATAAATTTTCATTTTTTTCATAGGCAACTTCAGTTTTACCTAGAAAATCCAAAAGAACTCAGTGATTAATTATTAGAATGAGTTTAGCCATCTTCTGGATACAAGATTAATAAACAAGCATCAATTGCATGAACATATTAAAGGGCTATTACAACTGCATCAACCAATTAAACAATTACTCTACACAGCAAGAAGGATAAATTTTATCAACATAAATTGATCAAAAAGTTCCATACAGTAAAAGGTTTAATATTATTTGATTCAATTTGTAAAACATTCAAAAACTTGTAAAATATTCAAAAACATGCAAAACCAGTATATGTTGTTGCAAGTCAGGACAGTGGTTATAACTGGGCAGGAAGTGAAGAGATACCTAGAGGGGAGAGAGGAGGCTTTGGTGATGCTGGTAACACTTTCTGGTTCTGGGTGATTGATACACCCATGCATGAGATTTGGAAATCTCCTTCAGTTGAGCATTTATGATTTGGGTAGTTTCCTGTGTTTGTGTTAAACTTCAAATAAAATTTTTCTTAAAAAAATTTGTATAATCTCTCTCTCTCTGTCTCTCTCTCTCCTTCTGTCTTTTCATTCCTACCCGTAACTCTTAACTTTTCTCTCTACTTAGGCCCATGATCACCACTTTCCTATCTCAATATATTACCCAAAGGAACTCTGTTAAACCAAAAATCAGATCACTTTTCTCCATTGTTCAAACAACTTAGTAATTTCCCATGTCACTTCTTATTCTTATTATGAGACAAAAGGCCCTCCATGATCTGCCCCCATGCTTCCCATCCTCATCTCTTTGGACACTGGTCTCGTAACGGTTCCTCAAACCCTTTTAACATCCCTCCACCTGGGGTCTCTATCCCCAGACAGCTCAGCATCCATTCCTCCCCTCTTCTGGTTCTTTATTTAAATTTCACCTTTTCAATGAGGTCCCACTAAAGTTCGACACTATGGTGTGAACACCATATTTACTGCCCCAAATTTCCTAACACCCTCTTCACTTCTATTTTCCTTTAGCACTTATCAGCTGGTAATCCAGTACCCAAAATTTACAGTGTTAATTTTCAGTCTATCCTATAGGAATGTAAACTCTATGAAGTCAGGGATTTTTTTTTTTTTCCCTGTGATTTTGCTGTATCTGCAATGCATCAGATATAGAAATGCTTAAAAAGCATTAGTTGAATGAATGAAGGAAGGAAGGAGCAAAATAAAAGATTAGGCATGGGCTAACACTGGGTGTTCAGATGATGACTTGCAGATGTTCAGGCAAAACACCTTATATGCTGCCTCAGGTTAGAAGCATTCTAATTACACAGGCAGGGGTAAAACCTTAACTGAATCATTTGTATAATTTTTTACTGTTAAAGGTAAAAAGAAGTGAAATGTTTTGTCCACAGCTTGTAACTTTATTAGCTACAAAGGAGTCTCCTGAAGATAAATTCAATGGCTTAATTTCACTTTTTAATAATAAAAATGGGGCTAATATACAACTTCTAGTTAATCTGGGATTCTAATCTGCTGAACTCATTTTGAACTTTAAATGAAAATACTCACCAAAAAAAAAAAAAAAAAAAAAACCTAGCAAAATTGCCTGACCTTAGAAGTCTGCCTATTCTTGGAGCTAAATACTCTTTTTCACACATATGAAAATATCCCAAAGTAATTGAATTGTTAGAGGGATTTTTAGTATTAAAATGATATTTTTTGAGACTCCAAAATGCCATTTTGAAAAGAACTGATAATATAGCTTGAAAAATTCTTTGCTAAGCAGAATCTTTCAAGAGTGGTAATTTGGATAGGACTGAAGCAGAATTAAGTCGCAACAGGAGTTAGGGAAAAAGAGCCAAAAGTCAAATAACATGAGCTTTACTGGAATTTGGTAAGGGAGTAGCTGAGAAGCTTGTCTGATTCATTTCCAGTTATAAAAAGAATTTTTGCATTGCCCTTTCATGGAGATTTAACTTCAAAGAGTTTATTAACAACTGTCCCTGGGAAGGTGTAGGAGAGACCCCTTGTTCACACCGTAGTTTTCAAGAGCATGAACCCCTCACAATTTCATACCAATTAATTAGATTGTTAGAACAGGATCTTGACCTCTGTATGAATATTTTAAATGTAAAACACTCTTTAGAGAATTTTTTCAATCCAAGATGCCAAGATGCACATTTGGGGAGTTTAAAAAAAATAGCTGATGGCCAGCTTTCTACCTCTTTATTCTGATTTTATATTTTCCAGGAGTAGGGCCCAGGTATTATAATTGTTCTCAGTTCTTTTAACACTTTGAAACTACAGTGTAGTTTCTATTTATTTAATTATTTTTATGTTCAGACTTCTGAGTTCTTCAACATTTAAAGAAACACCAGGAATTGAAATCCACTGCCTTGATGGGAGTTGTGATTTCATTTCTGAATAAAATATTTGAAACTCTTTGATGGTTAACGCCAATTGTGGTTAATGCACCTGTATGTGTAAAGGATAAAATGGGATAATAAATCTGTTATATTTTAATACAAAATTTGAAAGAATCTAATGTTTTCTCAAACGTGTTAGTTTTTATATATAAATAGATAGTTTCTGTTTACTGATTTTTCCATGTAATTATCCACTACAGCGGTAGATAAGAATTCTTTCAAGGAGAACGTGAAGATGATTTGCTTTTTGTAACAGTTTATGTTTCCTTTTCTTGTCTATCATTATGCATTCTTACTTAGCAATGGAATAATTTTATTTACAAGAAACGTAACTCGAGTCTTTTCCTAGAATTATTATAAAAGATTAGGACTAGAATTTAATAAAAAACAAATTGAATGCATGGCACAGAAAAGCTACCATTAGTGACCATCTAGTAACCTTGTTTTCATCAAAAATGCAGGATGTAACTGAAGACATATGTGAGGAAATGCAGTCATTCTTAGTGGTGTCAATTACAACTACTCGAGTACCCAAGGCTCTGCCCTCTTGAATCATTCCCAGTAAAATGGTTTCATCCTTTTTATTAAATTTCTCATCATGAACACATTACTCAGGGCAAATCTTAATCTGGAGCCAATGGAAAAATTCTCTGAATTAGAGTCTTAACACCTTTCTATGACATGACTCTTTTTTGGAAACTCCTTATGTTTCAGATCCCTTTCATGTCATAACTCCTCAATGCCAACTCATGGGCCACACAGTTAATTAAGGTTCTGAACGTGATTTACTCCTCTGTTCATTGGCACACATGCTTATTCCTCACCTTGTGGAATGCTTTTGCGTTGCAAATCTAGTTTCAATATTTGCTTTGTCTTTGGACATATAATTGCTGTCTAAAATCTCATGAGAGTGTAGACTGAATTTGCTATTTTTCTCTTCTGTGAAGGAAAGTTTGATATGTAAAGCAGAACGTCATTGTTTAATCTGGAATTTGGCCAGAACTCTGGGACTTGTGACCTGGTTTGAATGAAGTGTTGAGGGATTTTTTTTTTCTAATCACAAAGAGTCAAAGATGCCTTACATAACTCATGGAATATTCATATTAGCATGCTAGGGATGTAGCTTAGTGCTAACTTGAATGGGAAAATTTCAAAGACAAGATTATACATATACTATTCCCTAGAGAAGTGAACTTTGCTGTCTAAGTGTGATAATTTACTCTAGTTTATGAGATAATTTCTCCAGATCATATATCCTAGGTGCCTGGAGACAACTGAGTATTCTAGGAGAGTAAGCCTTTTTTTAAAACATATATTTACTAGCATCTACAGAATTAAAACAATTCAGTTATGACTGAGACTTATGATCATAAAAATAATACTGTTGACAGGACAGTCTGTACTTTAGTATGATCCAAGCATAATATTTATATTATTATATACATTTACACAATCTGAATCTTTTCCCAACTTTAATTACCTGGACCAGATTGCTTCACAGGCAAATTCTATGAAACATTTAGAGAACAGCTAACATCTATCTTTCTCAAACACTTCCAAAATATAACAGAGGGAGAAACACTCCCAAGCTCATTCTACGAAGTCAGCGTCACCCTGATACCAAAACCAAACAAAGATGTCATGAAGAAAGAAAACTACAGTCCAATATCACTAATGAACATAGATGTAAAACTCTTCGACAAAATACTAGCAACCAGAATCGAATAGCACATTAAAAGGATCATACACCATGATCAACTGGGGTTTATCCCAGGAATGCAACAATTCTTCAATATATGCAAATCAATGTGATATAACATATTAACAAATTAAAGAAGAAAAACTATATGATCATCTCAATGGATGCAGAAAGAGCTTTCAACAAAATTCAACACATATTTATGATAAAAAAAATTCAGAAAGTAGGCATAGAGGGAACTTAACATAATTAAGGCCATATATGACAAACCCACAGGCAACATCATTCTCAATGGTGAAAAACTGAAATGATTTCCTCTAAAACAGGAACAAGACAAGGCTGTCCACTCTCACCACTATTATTCAACATAGTTTCGGAATTTTTAGCCACAGCAATGAGAGAAGGAAAAGAAATAAAAGGAATCTAAATCAGAAAAGAAGTAAAGCTGACACTGTTTGCAGATGACATGATACTCTACATAGAGAATCCTAAAGATGCTACCAGAAAACTACTAGAGCTAATCAATGAATTTGGTAAAGTAGCAGGATACAAAATTAATGCACAGAAATCTCTTACATTCCTGTACACTAATGATTAAATATCTGCAAGAGAAATTAAGGAAACACTCCCATTTACCATTGCAACAAAAATAATAAAATACCTAGGAATAAACCTACTTAAGGAGACAAAAGACCTGCATGCAGAAAACTATAAGACACTGATGAAATAAATTAAAGATGACACAAACAGATGGAGAGATATACCATGTTCTTGGATTGGAAGTATCAACATTGTGAAAATGACTATACTACCCAAAGCAATCTACAGATTCAATGCAATCCCTATCAAACTACCAATGGCATTTTTCGCAGAACTAGAACAAAAAAATTCACAATTTGTATCGAAACACAAAAGACCCCGAATAGAGAAAGCAATCTTGAGAAAGAAAAACCGACCTGGAGGAATCAGTGTCCCTGACTTCGGAATATACTACAAAGATATAGTAATCAACACAGTGTGGTACTGGCACACAAAAAAAACCCCAGAAAGATAGATCAATGGAACAGGATAGAAAGCCCAGAGATGAACGCATGAACATATGGTCACCTTATCTTTGATAAAGGAGGCAAGAATATACAATGGAGAAAAGACAGCCTCTTCCATAAGTGGTGATGGGAAAACTGGACACCTACATGTAAAAGAATGAAATTGGAATACTCTCTAACACCGTACACAAAAATAAACTCAAAATGGATAAAAGACATAAATGTAAGGCCAGACACTATAAAACTCTTAGAGAAAAACCTAGGCAGAACACTCTATGACATAAATCACAGTAATATCCTTTTTGACTCACCTCCCAGATAAATGGAAATGAAAACAAATATAAAGAAATGGGATCTAATGAAACTTGAAAGCTTTTACATAGCACAGGAAACCATAAACAAGATGAAAACAAAATGAGCTAACTGACAAAGGATTTATCTCGAAAATATACAAGCAGCTCATGCAGCTCCATATCAAAAAGACAAACAACCTAATCCAAAAATGGGCAGAAGGCCTAAATAGATATTTCTACAAAGCAGATACACAGATTGCCAACAAACACATGAAAGGATGCTCAACATCACTAATCATTAGATAAATGCAAATCAAAACTCCAGTGAGATGTCACCTCACACCAGTCAGAATGGCCATCATCAAAAAATCTACAAACAATAAATGCTGGGACAAAGTGAGAGAGTGGCATGGACTTATAAATACTACCAAATGTAAAATAGATAGCTAGTGGGAAGAAGCCACATAGCACAGCGAGATCAGCTTGGTGCTTTCTGACCACCTAGAGGGGTGGGATAGGGAGGGTGGGAGGGAGACGCAAAAGGAAGGATATGTGGGGATATATGTATATGTGTAACTGATTCACTTTGTTTTAAAGCAGAAACTAACACACCATTATAAAGCAATTATACTACAATAAAGATGTTAAAAAAAATGCTGGAGATTGTGTGCAGAAAAGGGAACTCTCTTGCTCTGTTGGTAGGAATGTAAATTGATACAGTCACTTTGGAGAACAGTATGGAGGTTCTTTAAAAAACTAAAAATAGAACTACCATGTGACCCAGAAATCCCACTACTGGGCATATACGCTGAGAAAACCATAATTCAAAAAGAGTAATGTACCACAATGTTCATTGCATCTCTATTTATAATAGCCAGGGCATGGAATCAACTTAAGTGTCCGACAGATGAATGGATAAAGATGTGGCACATATATATGATGGGATATTATTCAGCCTTAAAAAGAAATGAAATTGAGTTCTTTGTAGGGAGGTGGATGTGCCCAGAGTCTGTCATACAGAGTGAAGTAAGTCAGAAAGAGAGAAACAAATACTGTATGCTAACACATATATATGGAATCTAAAAAAAAAAAAAAAAAAAAATGGTTCTGAAGAACCTAGGGGCAGGACAGGAATAAAGATTCAGATGTAGAGAATGGACTTGCGGACATAGGGAGGGGGAAGGGTAAGCTGGGATGAAGTGAGAGTGTGGCATGGGCTTATATATACTACCAAATGTAAAATAGATAGCTAGTGGGAAACAGGTGTATACTACAGGAAGATCACCTTGGTGCTTTGTGACCACCTAGAAGGGTGGGATAGGGAGAGTAGGATGGAGACACAAGAGGGACAAGATATGGGGATATATGTATATGTATAGCTGATTCACTTTGTTATACAGCAGAAGCTAACACAACATTGTAAAGCAATTATACTCCAATAAAGATGTTAAAAAAAAAATTGGGTGATCTGGGTTGATGAGTATGACTTTTTTGACTCCAAAGTCTATGCATATTTCACAATGAGGTTCTCCCACTATGTCTTGTGTCCTGTATCTCACATTTCCAAGGGAGACTACACATTGGGTGTAGACCTTCCTCTAATGCTATGAGCATAACATTATTTAGTTAAATACTGTTTATAGAGCAGTATTTATAGTGGAGTGTGCATACTGGTAAACATCTTGAAAATATGTTACTATCATTTTCTAAACAAATTTTTAACTTCATTTTTTTTCATAACTTTTGAATTCCTTATAAAATACTCAAAGAATCAGCCCTCTAAAGGAATTAACTTCAGTTATTTGTGAATGTAGACAGTATATTATTACCAACAGAATATAAAAAGAACTGTAAGAAATGGTCAGTTTAATGATTTTGGAATTTAATCTGCTTCTAGAAAGCTATCTATCATTTGACAGATATTGTCTTCTGGACCGAAATTTTCACTAAGCAATTATCTGTTTAAAGTGCAAGAATATTAATTTTAAATGCTAGTACACCAAAGCACCACCTGCAGGTAATTGAGCTGTACAGTAAGATTAATGACAAAGTAACCTATTATGGAAAAAAAATAATTGATCATTTTTCTCTGAAACATGGCCTTTTTCTTCTGTTCTAATAACAAACTTATGAGAGTTTCCATCCATAAAATATTCAAGATATGCACTGTAGTTAAAGTTTTTAGTTGCTTAATGTACAAACAATATTCCTGGCACAATTTAATTCCTCTTTGTCCTCTTAAGCCTGACAGAACTATGGCAGAGTGATTTGATCAATTATTTGATACACTTATTAAAATTATGTATTATACATGTATGCTGACAATTGAATTTGGTTTTTGCCCCAAAGAAAGATACATAGATATAAGATATATAATTAAAGAATATATAATAATTAAAAATATATAAAATTTTTAAGTATGTTAGTGTGCCATCCATTAGTAATTTTACCATTTCCTCTCTTTTACTTACTTCCTTTAGAGTCAATCTTGGTTTGCTTTATAATTAGGTGAAAACTTACTTAACTTTTGAAATAGGTAAATCAAATTCAAAATTGAATTTGAACTCTGCCACTTGATCATTTGCTTTCAAAGTATATGGCTGTGGTCTCAACAAATGGCATGGAATTATACAATGACATTAGAATGGCACATTCATCTCTTGTCAGCAAAATAAAGCATGGAGCTGTCTGTTCCAAAAGGCTAGGAAAGGGAAACATCAATAATATCCTTTACTGATTTGACTACTGTAATCGTTGTCCTTACATTAAGATAACCGTATATTTTTATCACTTTGGCCTTGTCTCTCCATATGTAATTGCCTTTACTTTAAGTCATATGTAAATGTTCTGCTCTGTTATATTGCAAGCCAACACATTTTTTTTAAAACCACCAAAGAATGTAGCATAAATTGAATGGTTCAGAATTCTATCGAAAGTATAATGCACAATTTTTAAAGAAGACACTACTTTACAGGTACATTTTAGAAAAAACAGAAGAGTTGAAATCATTTTAAAAGATGATGCAAGTGAGTGCCTACAACAAATGTGACTTGGTGGAGGAACTGAAGTCACATGAGACAGTGATAAGGTTCCTTGGAAACCTGGAGGGCAGACGAGGAATCATGTGTAGTATGTGAATAGTTTAGATTGTAGTAAAGGAAATATTAATGAAAAATTGTGGAAGAATAAACATCTTGCTATGCAAAGTGAAGGGCATGATGGCCCACATCCCTGTAAGATGGGGAAGTGGAAAAAGAGTTTTCTCTGGAGAATGAAAAAAATGTCTAATATTTATTGTTTACTAGATTGTTTACTATTGTTTCCTCTTTGACCAGCACATGTTCATCTCTGTGTTGCAAGTGAGTTTTTCATTTTTCATCTATTAACAAAACAATAAATTGGAAAAATGCTTTTTAAAAGCAGAATTATATTGTCTTAACCTTCTTTCATTCTGCTATCCTATTTTCTTTCTTGTAAACTTTCTCCTACTAGTGGTTTATTTCTACTAACATTATTTTGGCATTATTATTATTCCCTAACTCTTTAAAATCTGATTTTTCATCCATAACATTTAGCGGAAATTACACTAACAAAAACCAGCAGTGGTTCTTGAATTCACTGATCCCACACCTACTTCAAACTCAGTAGACAAAGTTAAAGAATGCATTTGTGAATATCTTTGGCTCTATGAAATCACACTGTGCTTATTTGATTACTTCTCTTTGTCCAGTTTGTATTTGACTCATTTATGAGCTCATAATTCTGCTACTTCCAAAAGTCTGGTTAGTCCCACACTGATTTACTTTCTACCCTTAAAGAAATGCATGTGAAACTCACCACATCTGTTTTCAAGAATTTAAATGCACACCGCTACCTTCAAACTCACTGAAGCTGTGGTTTCATATTCCCTCCTACCTATGGAATATTCCACTGAAATATTAATAAATATATTTTTATAAATGTATTAATAAATGTATCTGTTTATTACCTTGAGCTCATTAAATCTGAATTGAATACACTGCATTTCTCTTCCAAACCATTTACAATTCCAAATTTTACTATTTCTGATGATGTCACCACTATTTTTTCAATATCCATGTTTAAAAACCTTGGCATCATTTTGGCCTCCTTATCTTTCTTCTCCATCCTCCAAAACCTTCATACATTCCAGATGTGAAGATCATGTCCTCTTTATTCCATAATGAAAATCTGGATACTATTGATGTATAAAGAGTCTATTACATATGTGTAATTAATATTTATTTGTTTTATTTTTGTTTCTATGTCATTGCTTCATAATGGCCTCCTTTCCATAAAGAAGCCAAGACTGCAGACTTCAGCTGCAATTTTGAGGTTCTTTTCTGGTCCAATATTCCTTATATTTCCAGGCTGAGCTCCCTAGGTGTTGGGATCAATCCAAAATTCTTAGATTATTTTAGCCTCTCATTGCACATAAAATCATGGAATTTTGAGAGGTGTGTGGTAAACAGGAGGGGGTTGTTGCCAAGCACATATTCCCAAGCAGTTTCTTAAATGGCACAGATTAATTTCTACATTTGGAATATGGAAGTTGCCAAGTCAGCCTATGAGCATTCCAACTTCAATACCTGGCCTGGCTAATGTGTAACAGTGTTACTATTTTTAAGGTAACAATGAAGGCGTGAGCAGTGTTAACTGCTCCTTACAGTTTTTCAAGATGGCAATAATGAGAACAGAGGTCAGTTTCTAGATTCCAGGACAATTTAGCAGGCAAACTTCAATAAGGACTTTTTCTCTCCACCATTACAGCCTCTGCTTTTACCTGAATTTCTATTCAGGTCTCTTCTGAATATTAATAGCAAGATTTCCAGAGGGAAATTTTTGCTCTGGACTGTTGGATTTGATATTTTTTTTTCTTCTCAAGCTATTTAGATGTCATTTTTATCAATTTCAATCTCTATTTAGCAATAGAAATTCTGACCTCACAATTTTCATGTTCCGTATTCTTTCAAATCTTCTTAAAACTGTCTTTCATTTAAGCATTGTAAGCTTTTCCACAGAGGATAATATAATAAGTCAAATTTGGTTTAATATCCCCCATGGGAGTTGGTGTGACTACAACACTTAACAGCTAACAGAAAGCAAATGGTGTCAGAGGTAAATGGACCTATCTACTAATTTAATTTTAGCTGAATTAAACTATAAATAAGATTGAAGTTTTCTTCTAAATTAGGAAAGGAATCAGGCAACTAAGATAAAGCTGGGTTTGAGAAAATTCAGGAAACGAGAAACAAATCTATTTCCATTCTTTTTGTTATTTGAAACAATAAGTTCCTTCCTAGTTTGGACTTGTATCATTCTCCAAAAAAAAAAAAAAAAGCACAAAGCCCTTTTATATCAAAGAGTTTAAGACAAAAGCATAGCTCACTTAAAATTTTTATGAATGTGTATTTACTTCCTGCCTGAAATCAGTTCTTGAATTAGAAGTTGCTGGTAGAAAACTGGGCCATTGGAACTAGAAGAGGCAAGAATTCTTAATTCCAACTTTGTCATGGACATTCTGTGTGGTCTCATGTGAAGAACCCACCTTGAATCTGCTTATCTACATCAGACAGGATTCACTTGTATCCAAAAAGCGTTTGAGGGTGTAAAACCCTAACTACCAAGGATGTTATTTTCTAATTAACCATTTTTATTTTCTTTTCAATTCTCTTTTCTCATTTTCTCAATAAAGCAGTAATGCTCATAAAATGCAATCTATTTTTTTTAAAAATAATGTTTTATCATTAACCTACAGAGGAGAATATTTCTTCAAAACCATTTTAATATATGATGAAATCTCTTTAGAATCATTTTCTTTATTTTAATTTGACCTGATTCTTCTCACAATAACAATTTGTCTCTTAAAATAACAATGGCGCCAGAGAGATCCTTTCATAGGAGTAAACTCAGAAATAATTTCTGTATCTTTACTAGCTGGCTTTCCTTTTGAACTTTGTGCAGTCCTTAATGGTTCCTGTAGGAAATTATAAAAATAACTTAGGTCCTAATGAGAAAACAAGTCTCCAAAGCATTATGCAGAGATTGTCATCCCCTGAGTTGTGTTTATACGTGACAGGGTTCTATTGTTTTATATCATTTTTCATGATCTCAAACTGTCTGTTCTAATTTCCAAGAAATGCTAAATAAAAGGAGGGTTTCAAAGTCAGGAAGAAGTTTTTCCCCTCTCACGGAGAATGGAATTATAGCTGGAAACATGGTTGATTAGTTACATGACACTTGTTTACTTGTGAGTTTCTATAAATGCTGCTGAGTATTCTTTGTTTCAAGGATGAAAAGGTACGATTTGGGCAAAAGTTAGTCATAAGAAATTCTCCTAATACAAATGAGAAACAGATGAGAAATGTTAAGTTTTCTTATTGGTTTCACATTAAATCTGTTGTTTTTAATGCTATCTTTGTAAAGGGCATGCATCATTATATTTTACATATATGCTCAACTGAGTCTCTGAAAAAAGAAAAATAAGGTTGTATTATAATATGGGAAATGAAACTATATATTTTATTTTCTGATAAAGCAATTAAAGAGCATTCTAGATTCTCTTAAGAATATTACTCTTTTAATGCCAATTATTGCAGAAAAGTGTATTTGTATAATTTTGACAGATATTAACATCAGACTATGAAAAATATTGGGATGATGCTAGTCAGCATTATTTTTTTTTTGAAAGAATTTTAATGGGTAAAATCATACTTCAGTGAACATAGCTCTTCAATTTTACAATATCTAAAGATTTGTTCTCTTGGTATTTTTTGTCATTCTGGGCTGGTTTGTTATGCCAAAACCAATTTTAGTTACATGCATAGCCTTGGGGGAAAAGGTAAGGAAAGCATCGTTTTGGGTAGCCATTGGTATGCAAAGCTATCTGGTGGGATAATTTTACCTGTCCTCATGTTTAATTTATCAAATCATTACATGGCCTTCAACATTCAGTGTACTGGAAGGAAAGGCAGTATAGATAAGAACATCAGCCTGCATAGATAGGTTTATACCCATCCTGTAATGTGCATTATCCAATCTTGGAGAAGTTAAGACTTATTTTAAACAGTATTCAAAGATCAGAGAAGTTTAGGATCTGGCATTGGCAACCGGTCATTTCAGTGAAACTTGCACTCAGTATCAAACCCGTCTTGAATATTTCTGGCCACAAGATTCAAAAAAAAGAAAAAATGTCAATGCTTTGTATAGTGTTTATTTATAATTTTTATCTGAATATTAAAAAAAATAAAAATAAAAAGAACTTAGTGTGTATTCACTAAAAATTTAGCTTTCCTTCTTGTGGATAAAATAGGAAGTTCTTCTAGGGCTTCTTGAAACTTACCTGGCCAGACTTTTCACTCTCGTTAAACCTTCCCCAATTTTGTACCTGGGCCCATAGTCTTGACTCTTTACCCTCCTTCTCCTTTTTCTGAACCTTTAGAAGGTTCCACCAAGACCCAGCACAAATGTCAATTCCTCTCTGCAGACTTTTCTCTCTCCCCAGGTAGTAAGTACTGCCCTCCTTTATTTTCCATCATTCTTTGCCAACATTTTATTTAACTTCTATGAAAATGTTTGTGAAAATATTATCTCTTTGAAAAAAGTTTATTTTGTCCACTATACTGTGGGCTTTTCAAGAACTATGACTGTGACATTTTTTTCTTTGCATCTCCAGACAGAAACTAGCAAAACACCTAAGGCATAAAATGTCAGTCATAAATGTTTGTGGATTAATATATGAATGAAAGAATTGTGAATGTAATTGTCTCACCTCTGGCAAAAACACATGGCTTCTACCTGGGGGGATGTTTACATTTTCTATTCTGTTTTTTAGCCATACAAGGAAAAGATTCTTAGTAATGATATTAACAACAATGCTTTAGTCAGAATATGGCCTGCAATCCATTAAAATAATTGAAGATCTTTGAAAATACTGTGTAAACAAAATACAGTCATAACCATGAACAACTTCAGTAGTAAGGTGGTGGCTGCCATAAGCTGCTCAGAGAGGAGCAGTTCATTCAGGAATTTTTGAAACAGTGGTGACCATGGAGATCACACTCTTTGTTAATCCTAATGGCACTGAAGCATTTCTATATTGATATGTCATTTATGAAACAATGGTTCCTTAAGTTTACTTAAAACACTGTCTTCCTACTTCCATTTCTATTTCTGACTTGGTGACGGATGATTCATCAGCTTATGTTAAGTCCAGGGATGACAATCAAATTGGGTGAAACTAATGCGAGGCTGTCACATGTGACATGGTTGACATCCTATGTCCCTTTTTTCATTTATAATAATGAAGTTCACATCTAGCCATCACCCTTGTGACAATTCAACTTCTACTAATTTAAGAGAATGTTTCTATCTTGCTCTTTGACCTTTGCTGCAGCTCTTTTGTCTCCTGTGCAGGAGCCATGTCTGCAGTGGCTGATGAATTGATGTTATACTTCCTGTCTCAATGACAATTGCTCTCTGAACTATCTTCCTTACTGTTACTTTGCTCACCGAATTGTAATTCTTAAAGTAGCTCACAACAAAGGAGCCATACTCTCCCAACTTCTCATGTTAAAATGTTATTCCTCTTTTATTTATCCTGTTCTATGTTGATAGTCTCACGTGGACTACTTCATAATTTTATTTCTAAGTTCTCTGTAATCAGAAATTAACAGTGACCTTAAAGTGAGCTTGAATTTCTGACTTTTCCATCTCTCATGGACTGAGTAGTTTTATTTATATCTGTAACTACTTTAGCTATTAGCACGAGGTCTGGCTTGTGTCCCTTGTGCAATAAGAGATTCTAAAGTGAATATTTACTCTGTATTGTGAGTCTGATTCCACCTGAGCTTCCTAGTTCTTCTGGACCATTTTTAACTCCAATACTTAATCCCACTCAGACTTCTACTTCCCTCCCCTTCAGTCATATCCTGACCTTCTTTCCGTGCATCTCACACTGTCAATGACCTTGGTCAGGTATGCAAAAGAGCAGCAAAGCTTTGAGAACAGCACCTGATTTGTGGAAATGATGGGTACAATTCTAATTCTCTTCATCTCACTATGTTAGCATTTCTTACCCAGTTTAGAGAGTTTGACATTACTTAGGATTGAAATAAATATCTATTTTATCAGACGTTATGTGTGTGCGTGTGTTCTGCATACCAGAGGTTATCTACAAGGAAGTGTTTAGATCTGTTTAATCTTGCAATAAAAGGTTGTAATGATGGGCTTCCCTGGTGGCGCAGTGGTTGAGAGTCCGCCTGCCGATGCAGGAGACACGGGTTCGTGCCCCGGTCCGGGAAGATCCCACATGCCGCGGAGCGGATGGGCCCGTGAGCCATGGCCGCTGGGCCTGTGCGTCCGGAGCCTGTGCTCTGCAACGGGAGAGGCCGCAACAGTGAGAGGCCCGCGTACCGCAAAAAAAAAAAAAAAGGTTGTAATGATGATGATTATCTGAATATTTACATTTATAAACGAAAAGACCAAATAAAACATTTTCTATAGCCAAAAGGCTCTAAGCAGTGACAGTACTTAATATAAATATATGATGAAAAAAATATCATGCCAATGTTGTCTTAGAGTTTTAATGGAGCAAAAATACTCATTTCCCTTTAAATAAATAGTGTACACTGAGTCAATGTCTGCCCTCTTGTCTTTCACATCATGTATTCATCCATCATTAACCATCAGGAGAGTTAGACTTTCACTCCTGTATGTAAAAGACTGTCCAAGAACCACTAGAGGATCAAGTTGGCAAAAGTAGACACCTAAGACACGGTGTGCTGGGAGACTTTGTTTCCATTCTGAATCTCCTCCCCAACAGTTTGGATGATCTGAGACAGGTTGCCCACCTTTTGGTGTCTATATTCTATCATCTCTAAAAGGTGGAGCTTGGATTAAAAATCTATAAGGCCACTTACAAGTCACTAAATTTGTGAGTTTTTCCATTTATTTTGTTGGGGTAACATGAAGCTTAACCATTTTAAACTATATAGTTCAGTAATATTAAATATATCCACATTGTAGTGAACAAATCTCTAGGTTTTTTTTTTTTTAATCTTACAAATCTGAAAATCTATACCCATTAAAATAACTCATTTTTTCCTCCATCCCCCAGTTCTTGGTAATCATCATTATACTTTTCATCTCTATGAACTTATCTACTTTAGATATCTTATGCAAGTGTAATAATTTAGTATTTGTCTATGTGTGACTGGCTTATTTCACTTATCATACAGTCTTCAAGGTTTAACCACATTGTAGCATCTGTCAGGATTTCCTTCCTTTTTAAGGCTGAATAACAGTTCATTGTATGAATATAACACATTTTCTTTACTAATTCATTTGTCGATGGACACTTGTGCTTCTTCCATCTCTTTCCAACTCTTTGCTATTGTGAACAGTGTTGTTATGAACATAGGTGTTCAGATATCTCTTCAAGATTCTGCTTTCAATTTTTTGGATATACACCCAGAAGTGGGATTGCTGGATAATATAATAGTTCTACTTTTAATTTTTTGAGGAAACTTCATACTATTTTCCATAGTAATTGCACCATTTTACAATCTCAAACAGTGAATAATACTCAACAACACTTATTTTCTATGTTTTAAGTTTAAAATGTAAATGTTTTAATAGCAGCCATACTAATGGGTGTGAAATGATATTCTATTGTGATTTCAATTTGCATTTCTCTCTTAATTAGTGATCTAGAGCATCTTTTCATATGCTTTTTGGACATGTATATATTGTTTGAAGAAATTTTTATTTAAGTCCTTTGCCCAAATTAGGTTATTTGAATTTTTTGAAGTCATAAGTTTCTTTATATATTTGGGATATTAACCCCTTATCAAATATATGATTTGCAAATATTTTCTCCAGTTCCATAGATTGCCTTTGTTCATTGTGTCTCTTAATGTACAAAAGTTTTTAACTCTGATGTATGTAGTCCCTTTTGTATATGTTTGCTTTTGTTGCCTGTACTCTTGGTGTCATATCCAAAATATCATTGTCAAGTCCAATTATTGATACACAAAACTTGTCCCCTGTGTTTTCTTCTAGGAGTTTTAAATTTGTAATGTTTAAAACTTTGTCCTTTTTTAAATCAGAGAAGAATTATCTCATTTAGGGTTGGCCATGAAACTAAAGAGGAAAGTAATTTGACAATGATTAGAATTCTTGTATATTTTTGTCTCATTGGTCATGTTTGTAAAAACTAATCAACCCATTTTGCTGTTCATATAGTTAAAGTATTATTGGAAGTATTAATAATTTATTTCAGAAATGGAAAAATGCTTCAGTTGAATTATATATATCATTATGAGGTCACATAAAATTTTTGATTATCCTTATAAGAATTCTTGTACATTTCTTCCTCTGTACTTTTGTCAGTCTCTCTCCCACACCTCTCTGCTTATTAATTCAAGCCTTCCTATAAGGCCCAGATAAATCCCCATTCACTGGACTTCCCTGGTGGTCCAGTGGTTAAGACTCTGTGCTTTCAATGCAGGGAGAAAGGGTTCCATCCTTGGTCAGGGAACTCACATGCCACGTGGTGTGGTCAAAAAAAAAAGAAAATCCATATTCATGAAGTTTTCTTCTATTTCTTCATTCCATGTGTATCACTTTTCTCTCTGAGTTAGTTCATACTTATTCTTTTTACACTTTAACTCTCTGTATACTAACTTCTATTGTTACAGTTTTGTTTGTAAATGAAGAACGTTGAATAATGTAGAAATTTACTCCTGTGGGATTGAAGGGGATCCACATTATTTTCCCCTGAAATTTCTCTCTGAGTTATTAAACATAAGAATCAAACAACAAACTATTTCTAGTAGCCTGAGATTCCATCATACCTGTGGTAGCAGCACTATAGATAGATCAAGGAAATAGTTTCAGGGAAAGATGAGAACAGCTTGCCCATCAGCTGTGTCAGTGTGATAGCCTCTTGGCCACACTTAACTGAAGGCTTGGATAAATCAGAGCATCTGTTGTGGTAGGAGCAGAAACAGGTGCAAACCCAAGACCAGTCTAATTACACAGAGAGGAAATAACACAAAATGGTAACATGAGTTGCCTCTGAATCATGAGTTTATATATGACTTTTAATTTCTTTATATGAATCTTTATTTTTCAAGCATTCTATAATAAGCCTATATTGCTTTAATAGCCAGGGAAAAGTTAATTAAAAATATACGGGAATAAAGGAATTATAATAGTTGAGAGATTTTACAAAAAGCAATGTAGAATCACATTTATTTCTATACACTGCATGAAATAGAAACTATTGTTGAAGAGTGGTATGGCACTGTGTGTGTACATGTATGTGTATTGAAAGTGAAGAATGGAGTGGTGGTACTGGAGCTTGCTAAGATTTCAGTGATTATTTTATGCTAGCAAGGGCTCAGTCACCTGAATTTCTTTTTGTGTCCTTCTTAAACTGGTGTCTTGGGAGTAACAAGTTTAAATCTCTTGAAAATCTTCAACTAGATTGTAAATTCTTTTTACAATCATTTCATTAAGATAAAATTAATTCCTAATCATCTTTAAACTCTAAATACCTAGAATCTAAAGGAATGGATTTATTAATTCATTTTCCAAATAATTATTTAACAGCACTATATCAGCCAGGGTCCAATCAAGTTAGAGAAAGCCACACAGTTATTTGAACTGAGAAAGTTTAATATAAAAAGTTATTAACTATAACAGAAGATTGGTGTAATAAGAAACAAAGTAGTAATAACTGAATGAACTTTATAGAATAGAGAATTAGCAGGTGCAAGGGATGTGGAGTGTTTTTTATGCCTTCTTAAAGTGAGAACATTTAACATGCTCATTAACATGGCCACAAAACAAAAACGCTAAATTGCATAGAAAGATAAGAAAAATATGCAAACTTAAAATTATGCTTAATAATTGATGTTTTGATATTCAATCTACTTGGAAATTATCCAGGTGCCCAATAACTTAGTGCTCAATTAAACAGACTCTCCAGCACAGGTTTTCATATTGATATCACTTCAACAACTTTCAGGTGATCATGGTGACCTGCATTAGGATTTCTTGAACTATTCTCAGATGTACTTTATGGGAGTAGACTGCTGACCCAAGATCCACTGGAAGCAGGACTGAATAAACTAATGAGGAAGATTTATTTGTCATTATTTGTTGGACATTTGGCATTGTTTTAAATAGCCTATTATTTATAGATATTTGAGAAAGCTTTTCCTTCTTCAGCCATGCCTAACCCTCTGTTTAGCAGACTATGTGTTTAGAAAGTGAAATGAACTATTTTTTTAATGATACCTGAGTCAAACTGACCTACTTAGAATTCAGAAACAGATACTTTTATTGAGTCTCCATTGTTTTCATGGTAATACATTTCTTCACACACATTCAATAAGATCTGTCCTCCTTTTTACTAGGATATAATTGGCCAAATCAATTGTGCAACCAAGGCTTATGGGGAGCATTGTATTTGAGAAGGATTCCCATTTCATCACACATGACAAGGTCACTATTAAGAAAAGAAGTGCTTAGTGTTTAGAACTATTTCTTAGGAATTCTTACCCCAAACTGGCTTGGTTCCTTATAGGCACTCATGGTAATACATTTCTTCACACACATTCAATAAGATCTGTCCTCCTTTTTACTAGGATATAATTGGCCAAATCAATTGTGCAACCAAGGCTTATGGGGAGCATTGTATTTGAGAAGGATTCCCATTTCATCACACATGACAAGGTCACTATTAAGAAAAGAAGTGCTTAGTGTTTAGAACTATTTCTTAGGAATTCTTACCCCAAACTGGCTTGGTTCCTGGCTTATAGGCACCCTTTTTTTTTTTTTTTTTTTTTTTTTTTTTTTTTTGCGGTACGCGGGCCTCTCACTGTTTTGGCCTCTCTCATTGCAGAGCACAGGCTCCGGATGCTAGGCATCCAATTTTATAGGTGCTGAGGAGGGTCACCTCCTGGCAGGAATTCTAAAGTTAGAGGTTCTACAGATGAAATATGGTCTTGGGCTTTAGTTTTTCCTACTTTGGGGATAGAATTGTAAATAATAGAAGCTAAAATTCAATCCAAGAGTTTTTATGAAGACTTTGTGATAATAGTTAATATCATGGCCTTAATAGTTGTCCTAGATTTGCACAAAGCTCAAATAGGCCTGTATGGTTAATTAACAAACCTGCTGTACCTCCCTATAATCATGTCCAATCTAATGATACCAGCCTTTTTGTAATTATTATGATAATCTTCAGAGATTTTTAGAGATTGCCAGAAAAATTATCTGAATCTAAGAAATAAGGCTACCATTTGGGCTGGGATGCTTTCAATGTCATATGCAGGAAAAGTTACAGAAGTTTTATCTAGGGGAATCTGTTTAGTTCAAATCGCTATTTATTACTCATCAACAATCCAGATTTAGAGAAGTTATTTTAACTTGCAGGTTTTTGTTCAGTGAAGATGGAAATAACTTTTTTATTGGTGTAACAAATAATTCCAAAAGTATAACGCCCTTTTGGATATTAACCTTCTTTGTATCTAACCCATCAATCTTATCCTAATACTACCTAAATATACTTAGATTCTCAAATGCTCTTTGAATCAGTCATAACATCTGATTCATTCCCTCATCATTTAATGAGTTAAATAAAATCTTTGACATGTTGGCCTTTTATATTTGTCTGAGGGTCATGTTTTTTAATCAGTCTACAATTATATTTTATTTTATATTTTTAATGGAGTGGAGTCTACTATACACAAAGAGATCCTTATTTGGCCATATTTTATGTTTTAATTATTATAGATTCAATCAATATTCATTTTTAAACCAACAAATTTAAAATGCTTTATTTTCTTTGTAATTTTAAGCCAATTTTCTTGCTCTGTAAAATAATTAGAAAATATTTTTAGTCATTTCTAAATGTTCCATTAAGTCTTCAGTGAACTGATTAAAGACTATTAAAACAATCCCATTTTAATGTTAATTAATCAATTTTAGTAAGCATTTCAAATTACATCTATTAATTCAATATTACTAATCTTCTCAAGTACTTTAAATACTTGACATGATATACATATAAATCCAATAAGCAAAATCTTTCAAAGCACTTAATCACCTTAATAAATCAAACTTATAAATATAGTTAATTAAGTTATCTTGTTTTTTAAATAAACAAAAAGGCCTAAAACATAGAGCATACATAAAATTCCAAAATGACTCCAAATTGTTTTCTGCTTATAAAATGAGAACATATAGAAAATTATCAATCATAGATTTGTTTCTTCATTTTGAGATTAGGAATTTACTCACCCATCCAAAAGGATGAGAATCACCAAGTCTGATTGGCTGTAGTAAATCTACTTACTGATTTGGAGGCTTGAGACCCATACTAGGGAGTTGGACAGTCTTTCCAGGACACTTCTAATTAAGCTGCTGGTGAACAAGGGTCTCTTCTAATGGTCAGTTTCTGCCTGCTCACCCAATGCCTTCTCTCCAAGAATATCCCTCATACCTTTACTGCCTGATTTTGTTAATGGAATTCTCTATTTAATTTTACATTCATGTTAATCTTATCACCTATCATTTTATCATAACTTTACAGTCTGGGTTAAGTGTGCACAGCTAAAATCTTGTTCTTGTAATCATTCAAATTATAATTTCCATCTCATTTAATGAATGTTTGTAGCTAGGTGTTTTGTATCACTTTATATTTCCCATATAAGAAAGAAGATTGCACATAGCAACACTTTTGATATAACCTTAGATTCAACGTTTGTGAAAATTAATAGGCCATATACTTACAGGATGAAAATATTACATATCACTTTATTTTCATAACTGAAAAGAGGGACTTCTCTGGTGGTCCAGTGGTTAAGACTTTGCTTTCCAATGCAGGGGGTGCGGGTTCCATATGTGGTCAGGGAGCTAAGATCTCACATGCCTTGTGGCCAAAAAAACAAAACATAAAAGAGAAGCAATATTGTAACAAATTCAATAAAGACTTTAAAAAAAATAAAAATAAAAATAATTGAAATGAGAGCTAAAATCTACATTAATCCTATATTCATTGCAGTAATATCTATGTGAGAAATAAAGTGATGGTCTTATGATAAAGGCAGCAGATATAGAATGGGAGAGGAAAAATGTAAAATCTCTTATTATTGCAGATACTGTAAAATGAATAAATAATTAGATAATTAAAAGCCTGGTTTTCCTACTTCAGTTTGGACTAGATTATCTCTGATTCCTTGAATATATAAATTTTATGATTCTGTGGTCCAAGATGAGAGAGAATTTAAGTGCCTAAGGTTTCAAAGTTTGGAAAAAAACAAAATAATGGGGGTGGAAGAAGGAAAGAAAAAGAAATACTGAGCATAATTTTGAACATGGGTCTTTTTCAGTTATGTTGAGTTATCCAAGTAGGGAATTCTGGTAGAGTTGGACTTATAGGATTGGATCTTAGGTCAAAATATTAGCTTTGGAGATATGCTGATTGGTATTTTTCTCAAATTAAAATGTTCAGTTGTGGGGTTCTCTGTAATAAAATTATAAGCCAGTGAGAACAGATCTCATGAATTTTTATTTAAAACAGAAATTACATAAAACAGCGTTGGGCACAAATGGAGTTGAAATGAATTACAAGGGGCTCACCTGGATCCAGCCACAGAGTATTTGAATTTGCAAACTGGCACAAATAATGATCAAACTTGAGTTTCTTGAGCTTTAGTTTATTACTGAAACAGGAAACAAGCACTGAACAAGGTATATGAGTAAGCAATGAGTATGAATAAAGAAGTTAAGGGGCAATGCCATTAAAATGAGGGAGAAGCCACTTCACCATTCAAGAAAAATCCCAGCTACTTCACAATTATGTATTTGAGGCTCCTAAGTTGTACTATGATACTAGCCATGGCCTTCAAAGGACCATAAAGAAATAAAGAGTTTCTAATATTTGTACAATGATATATCAAAGCATCTTTACGAATAAATAGACCTGTGGTTCTGGTTAAGAACATACTTCTGGAGTCAGATTGAATGAATATGAAACTTGGCCCTGCCATTTGCCTGCCTAATGACTATGGGCAAGTTACTAATCTTCTCTTGGGCTTAATTCCTCTTATGTGTAGTGAAATAATAACAGTACTTTTCTCAAAGCACTGTTGGGAGGATAAAACCAGTTGACATTTGAGATTTAAACAATGTTTGGCATGAATGAAATCTTCAAGAAATGTTCACTATTATTACAACATATAACCCAATTGATTATTACAACATAAAACCCAGAGGAGTAGGCTGCACTTATTTCACAAGTAAGGAAACTGAAAAAGGTGTTATGTAGACCTCAGGATAATGTAGATTTAAAGTCCAAAGGCAGAGCTCGAAAACTCAGTTTCTGGGTCAGATGATTTTGCCCTCATAACTTCTATGCTCTGTTTATCAAAATTTATTCATGGGTTTCTGCTGAAATTCATTAATCTCCAGGGAAAAAATAGTCAAAAGAATAATTTACTTATGAAGTGAATTAATTGTACAATCATAAAATTTTCAAATTTGTAGTTTGGAACAAAACACTTTAATCAAAATTTATTTACTCAATCTGGGTTCTTAAATGTAGTGTAGAATGCGATGTCCTGTTGTGTTTTCAAAGCTTTAATAACCAGTGACAAAATCTAAGTTAGTGTAGAAGATGGCATATGCCTCTGATTGGTACATGATAATGTAGAAAGGGAGTTAAGAGGAGTGGGCAATTGTTTCAATTTAGAAGAATCAAGGATAACATTTGAATTAGGTTCTGAAGATTAAATAAACATAACATGAACAGGAAGAGGAAAGAGCATGAACACACATTGACTGCATACAGGGATAACATAGAAACATAATGAATTATAGAGGAAGAGAAAGGAAGGAATAAGGAGAAAAAGAAGTGGGTAAAAGAGTAATGTATGGAATTTAAAGAAATAAGAAGAAAAACCTGGAGGAAGCAGGGAAGAACTATCTTTTAGAGTATTATTATTCAAAGTAATACAAAGTCATTCTCAGATGATACATTACCATTATTTTGGATGGTATACACATCAATTATCACTGCCTCTTGAAGAAATCATTAGCTAATGAAAACCTCTTCTAAATTCTACAACTTCCACTATATCTTGTTTTATCTGTTCCTCCTCGATTGGGGACAGACATTGTAGTTTTCTCAAGGAAATATTTTCATTGACTATAAGGATATCAGCCAGGCTAATGATGAGACTTTGCAGTTTCACGTTTCCATCCTCTACAAACAATATGTAGTGGGCTGGATCAAGATTTTTTCCAGCTCTTACTAAGACCCCCTTTGGATATTGCTATCTTTATGCAAAGCATCACTGCTGCAATGTAAACAAAGGGTGGGCAAATAATCACTGGTCCTTCTGGAAGTTGCATGCCTTAAGTACATATGGAATACCTAGATATTGAATATATATTTTATTTTATTTAACAGAAGGAAAAAGAACTGGCAAAAACAAACAAACAAACAATAAAAAGTAGGAGCATGAAATCAGGAAGTCATAAATTTATTGATCTGACTTTGTATTAGACAGATTGCCTTGGATGCAAGTTACAGAAAACTCTGACTTAACTGGACTAACATTACATTAAGTGAAGTTATTATCTCACATAACATGATCCCCAGGTACAAAGAGGATCCAGCCATGTTAGCTGAAAGATGCTGCTTCAGTTCTCTCTAGTCCCCTTGGCTTTTTCTCCTCTACATGTGGCTTTACCTTTAGGATGATATCACTGTGGTTCCCACCGTTTCAAGCCTCAGTTACAGACATTCAATACACAGAGGAAGAAAAGGGAATGTCCTTTCTTATGGGTGAGGAAACGTTACCTAATTTGATCCAGCTTACATATACTCATATTTTATTGGTCAGAGCTAGCAAAGGAAATCTGGCTACATGACTGGCTTAGCCATATCAGGATTCTATCTGCACCTTTCCTCCATACTTTAAAGCAGCCTAATATATATAAATACATGGGATACAAACTAGGAAACATGTGCTCAGCCCAACTATGACTGTGCCACCATGACCACTTGGCTAAAGGTTCCCCAGCCTCTCCAACAAGCTATATCTGGTGACTGTGACTAAATTCTGGCCAATTTGTGATAAAAGAAGTGGTATGATTAACTTCTGAGAAGTTTTCCTAAAAGATGTGTGATTGGCCTTTCTCCTGTTCTTTTCCTTCTTTCTGTTAGGGGATGGTGACATGATGGATGGAGTTGGAGCAACCATATTCAACCATGAGGTGAAAGTTATGTGCGTAAGATTCTAAAGCAAACAGCAGATGTGTCTTACTTCCCTATTAAAGTAGTGTCCACACAGGCTGTGAACAGACTGTAAATGAAAGAAAAATAAAATTCTACATTGTTTAGTTCACATTATTTGGGTCTTGCTGTCTTTGATTGCCAAACTTAATATTAATTAATATTTGTGAATATATTAAGGAGAAATCAGGAGGTAAATGATCAGCTACTTAGAGAAAACAAATCTTTAGTACCTCCTTGAAACTCACAGTCAAACACTTTATTCACTACATATATTCTACACCATTTTTGGTCACTTTAATTCATTGTTAAAGTTAATAAAACAGTTCTTATGGGAAGATATTATTATTTTGAATGATACTCATTCAAGAAATCAGTGATGCAATGTAAAACATTTCAAATGATCACTTTATAGGATCATATTTTAAAGTTGGGGACAATATCTGCTGTTTCTTGCAAATGAACATTTTCTACTTTCAATGCAGTTATGTAGTACATTGCACAAGCAACATTTTTCTTGATAATTTTAATCTTAATGTGCCTTTTTCCCTGAATAGGCTCAGTGTTGATTTTGGTTCCGGTTGCAACATAGTTTGATTATTACTTAGGCAAGCTATATAGATATTTGTTTTTAAGTTAAAATATAAGCTAATAAATGCTTTAATAATAGTTTAATAACTATTGATTTTTATTCTATAAGCAATGCCACAAATGAAGTAACTTCTTATTCCTTCAAAATTTTCAGATTGATTTAAAAGAAAATTTTAGTCCTTTCTATATCATTCTTATGTAATAGAACTCTGGTTGTGTGATAAGGTATTACAAATACTGTGGTGGAGGGTGATCGTCCAGTACCCAGGGTTATATGTATGGATTTGATAGCATGGAAATTATTTCTTCTTTCTAAAATGTTTCATAATCTGATTTTAATCAGTATGTTTTGTCACTGAAAGAGTCTTCAAAAAATAAGAAAAATACTTCACAATTTTCACATGGGAGTCGAATTGTATGAATGTTATTAAATAATCATGAATCACCTGAAGGGATAAATAGGGGCACAACTAGGTTAGCCAGATTTATCACATAAAAATGCATTGCAATTTTTTGCATTTTATCAGGAAATCCTAAGTACAGAACACAATCAATTTAATCATTCTGATTAGTGTGACCTTCATATTTCTAGATTAAAATGCTTTAGTAAAAAAGGGGAAAGGAAGTGAATTATCATTTGTTAAATATTATATGGCAGGCATTGCCGTATGTGAAACTTTTAGAACATACTGTTTTTGTCCTGATCATAACCCTATGCAAACTGACATCCCCAGTTTGTATACGTAAGAAAGTCTACTTATACATTGATGTTAATTACCCAAAGTCTCCAGAGAGAAAGGAGTGAACTTGACATTTGCACTCAAGTTTGTTGAACCCCAAATTCTTTTCATTTCTGAACAAGGAATTAGCCATTGTCCTTTGAGTTCTGCTTGTGTTCTTTTGACACCCTTCTGTGTGCCTCGGGAAATTGGCATTTGTGAAAGTGAATCATTGGTTCCCTTGTTCTTTGGCATTTGATTGGGTTCAGCTAGTGAGAGTTACCATCAGGTGATTAAGAAATTGACTTCAGGTTTTAACAGTTTACCATGGATAATCTTGTTTTAGGATGCGGAAAACTTCAGGGATATGAGCAGACTGTAAAGGGAAGGAAAGAAGTAGGGTATATTTGTCCTTGGGTTATCAGTGGAGGAGGGTTATGTATTGTTGTATCCAAAGTACTTAGGGAGATTCTGTCACTTAACACACTGGTAAATAATTTGGTACTCATATTACTACTGGGCATATATCTGAAAAGAAAAAAAAAAAAAAACTGATACATGCACCCCAGTGTTCATAGCAGCCCTATTCACAGTTGCTAAGGTATGGAAGAAATCTAAGTGTCCATCAACAGACAAATGGATAAAGAAGATGTGGCAAAACAGTTTTAAAGCTTTCAAGAAGTCTAATGTTTATTCTTCTAGCAATTCCAGAGTAAAGCCTGAAACAGAACCATATTGAGTCTGAAAAGTTGGGTAAGTGATAGAATCAATATTGCTAAATCTCTATTCCATCATTCAAGATGAACTATAACACATCCAATAAATCAGATAGCTTGGTCTCTTTGATCGTGCCATGCATTTCAAAGCCAAGCCTGCATGATGTGGTGTAACCGTTTAGTCTAGGTTCAGAAGTGTTCAGCACTTCTTAACACGGTAGCAAACTATTATGTTTGAGGAAGTAAACAATTGCCTGGGTGGCCCCAGCTACATGCTCAAACTGGAATTAATGTCCCCAGAGCCCTCTGAAGCCCTGACTTTAATAACATAAACAAACAAGGGAAGATATCAGTGGTTGTAGCCAATAAAACATAACCTAACTTAAAAATTACCGAAGAAAGTTAAGCTGTTTCAATGAACATGCAATGAAAATAAACACATGAAAGTAAGTGAGCAAAAGCAGCCAAATTATTGTCTTCTTATAATGGTTTAACATCAGATACAGTAAACATATACATACACTCATTGACATACAGATGTGCAAATGCACACATACACACACAGTGGAACCAGATCCTGATAGAGATTATTAGTTTAAAATTTAGTACATGAATAATGACTTTAGCAGGCAGGAAAATGTCCAATTTAGGGAAAGCCTATTCAAACAGACAGTGACATCTGTAAGTTGGGTTTCCACACAGGTGGACAATATCAGCGATGGTTATCATACTAGTAGCAGAATGCTAATCACCAGATGGAAGTATAGGATTAGAACTTGGGTACTAGGAGGAAAGCAGAAAGAATAAGATGCTTTGACTCAAGCTTAAAGTATACAACAGAATACTAGTGAGCAGAAGTGTGGTGTGAAGTGCAGCTCCCGTCTCTGGAAATAGCATTAGTACAAGTATTAGAATATAGCAAAAAGTTAAGGTGACAGGATCACCAACAATAGAGGGTAAATTTAAGTTCTTCATTTTCCTTCTGAATGGACAGAACAGTCATCATAAGGATGGGAGAGAAACAAAGATCCATTGTTCAGCTGTGGAGAAAGAAGTCTGTAGAGATTGGATATCAAAATATATCTAACTGGTAGCTTATATTGGAGTGAGCAGAAACTAAATTAAAAGAATATGATTACTTTATTCATTAAGCAATCTTTATAGATAGATCAATAGATTTAGAGTTATGGATATGCATATAAATATACGGATATGTTCTTTCATAATTTAAGCTCTTTGATTAAATGCAAATCACTTATCATAGTCTCTCAGATACTGACTATATTTTTTTCTTTTTTCTTTTTTTTTTTTTTTTTTTTTTTTTTTTTTTTTTTTTTTCGGTACGCGGGCCTCTCACTGTTGTGGCTTCTCCCGTTGCGGAGCACAGGCTCCGCAGGTTCAGTGGCCACAGCTCACGGGCCCAGCCGCTCCGCGGCATGTGGGATCTTCCCGGACCGGGGCACGAGCCCGTGTCCCCTGCATCGGCAGGCAGACTCTCAACCACTGTGCCACCAGGGAAGCCTTTGACTGCTATCTTGATGTAACTAATATTCAAAATATCTCTAACACCAATTTTCCATGGTCATGAGTCATGTTCTCTTTGGCTGCACCACTGGTGCTAGGATGCCTTTGAAATTGACAGATGATAAGAGTCTCAGTCAATACCACCAGGTTGTGAGAGTGTCTTCAAATGGGGTGTACACACGTACATTGTGCAGACAAAAAAACAAAAAAAACAAAAAAACCCCAGAATGCATCATGATTCTGGCCTAGACTTACGTTCTGAATAGTTTTGCATTTATTTTTCATCATAAGATTTTAAGAAAAACAAATCACTTGTATCCATTGTTATCTCCGTTTTGAGACAGATGATTCGTGTTTATTAAACCCCTCCCAAATATCTTTTCAATTGGGTAGGTCATATGACATAATGGCTGAGTAGCCAGGGAATGGCTAGAAATGAAGTATGATGCTTACAAACCCAAAATCATTCCCAAGCAAGCCCACATTTGTATTTCTGTCTGCCAATTGAATGGAAGAAATGAAAAGATTAGAGTAGAGGATGAAAGGAATCTCAATCCCTGAATGACTACTTGGACAGAAGATTCCCAGGAAAGTTGTAAAACCTCAAGGATTAGTTCTGTGTTGGATGATTGTGTGAACAAGAAATAATCTTTTATCTTGTAAAGCCATTGACATATCAGGGTTACTCAGCCTTTCCTTACCTCTAAAAGTCTTAAATTTTATCATCTAAACCTAAGTAGAGAAGATTTTTTAAAAGTTGTTTTAAAAACTCTAATAACACCAGAGTATATAAAAGCAAACAAGCAAGTCTTACAGCCCTTTTGTAGTCTATATTTAAATGTCTCAGAAGTGAGGTTTGTGTAGAGAACACCAGCAAAATATTACAAGAGTGATTGAATCTAAACTCTTTGTTACATCTAAATTCTCAGTGAATACAATGTCTGTAATTTTTTTAAATGAAAACAATTCATTTCTTTCTATCAGAAGTGGCTTTTAAATAAAAGTTTCCTATTATAATATAGGAAGTCACTGGTTATGGCAAATAAAGTAGCTGTAAATTCTAAGTGACCAAGTAAGCAATATTATTTTTGAACATCTTTATTGGAATATAATTGCTTTACAATGGTGTGCTAGTTTCTGCTGTATAACAAAATGAATCAGCTATATGTATACATATATCCCCATATTCCCTCCTTCTCATGTCTCCCTCCCAACCTCCATATTCCAACCCTCTATGAGGACACAGAACACCAAGCTGATCTCCCTGTGCTATGCAGCTAGCTATCCCACTAGCTATGTATTTTACATTTGGTAGTGGATATATGTCAATGCCACTCTCTTACTTCATCCCAGATTACCCTTTCCCCAGCCCAGGTCCATTCTCTACATCAACATCTTTATTCCTGTCCTGCCCCTAGGTTCATTAGAACAAATTTTTTTCTATTTTTTTCTGTTTCCATATATATGTGTTACCGTACAGTATTTGTCTTTCTCTTTCTGACTTACTTCACTCTGTATGACAGTCTCTAAGCCAATCCACTTCACTACAAATAGCTCAATTTCATTTCTTTTTATAGCTCAGTAATATTCCATTATATACATACATATATATATATATATACCACATCTTCTTTATCCATTCATCAGTCGATGGACACTTAGGTTGCTTCCATGTCCTTGTTATTGTAAATAGTGCAGCACTGAATATTGTGGTACATGTCTCTTTCTGAATAATGGTTTTCTCAGGGTATATGCTCAGTAGTGAGATTGCTGGGTCATATGGTAGTTTATTTCTGTTTTGTTTAAGAAACCTCCATACACTTCTCCATAGTGGCTGTATCTATTTACATTCCCACCAACAGTGCAAGAGCGTTCCCTTTTTTCCACACCCTCACCAGCATTTACTGTTTGTAGACTTTTTGATGATTGCCATTCTGACCAGTGTGAAGTGATACCTCATTGGAGTTTTGATTTGCATTTCTCTAATGATTAGTGATGTTGAATACCATTTCATGTGTTTTTGGGCAATCTGTATATCTTCTTTGGAGAAATGTCATTTAGGTCTTCTGCCCATTTTTGGATTGGGTTGTTTGTATTTTTGGTATTGAGCTGCATGAGCTGCTTGTATATTTTGGAGATTAATCCTTTATCAGTTGCTTTGTTTGCAAATATTTTGTCTCATTCTGAGGGTTGGCTTTTCTTCTTGTTTATGGTTTCCTTTGCAGTGCAAAAAGCTTTTAAGTTTCATTAGGTCCCATTTGTTTATTTTTGTTTTTATTTTGGTTTCTCTAGGAGGTGGGTCGAAAAGGATCTTGCTGTGATTTATGTCATAGAGTGATCGGCCTATGTTTTCCTCTATGAGTTTTATAGTCTCTGGTCTTACATTCAGCTCTTTAATCCATTGTGAGCTTATTTTTGTATATGGTGCTAAGGAGTGTTCTAATTTCATTCTTTTACATGTAGCTGTCCAGTTTTCCCAGCACCACTTACTGAAGAGGCTGTCTTTTCTACATTGTATATTCTTGCCTCCTTTTTCAAAAGATAAGGTGATCATATGTGCATGGGTTTACCTCTGGGATTTCTATCCTGTTTCATTGATATATATTTCTGTTTCTGTGCCAGTACCATACTGTCTTGATTACTGTAGCTTTGTAGTATAGTCTGAAGTTAGGAAGCCCAATTCCTCCAGCTCTGTTTTTCTTTCTCAAGATTTATTTGGCTATTCGGAGTGTTTTGTGACTCCATACAAATTGTGAAATGTTTTGTTCTAGTTCTGTGAAAAATGTCATTGGTAGTTTGATAGGGATTGCATTGAATCTGTAATTGGTTTGGGTAGTGTAGTCATTTTCACAATGTTAATTCTTCCAATCCAAGAACATGGTATATCTCTCCATCTTTTTGTATCATCTATAATTTCTTTCATCAGTGTCCTATAGTTTTCGGCATGCAGGTCTTTTGTCTCCTTAGGTAAGTTTATTCCTAGGTATTTTATTCTTGTTGCAATGGTAAATGGGAGTGATTTCTTAATTTCTCTTTCAGATTTTTCATCATTAGTGTATAATAATGCAAGAGATTTCTGGGCATTAAATTTGTATCTTGCTACTTTATCAAATTCATTGATTAGCTCTTGTAGTTTTCTTGTTGCATCTTTAGGATTCTCTACGTATAGTATGTTATCTGCAAACAGTGACAGTTTTACTTCTTCTTTTCAAATTTGGATTCCTTTTATTTCTTTTTCTTCTCTGATTGCTGTGGCTAAAACTTCCAAAACTATGTTGGGTAATAGTGGTGAGAGTGGGCAACCCTGTATTGTTCCTGATCTTAGTAGAATCGGTTTCGGTTTTCACCGTTGAGAATGATGTTGGCTGTGGGTGTGTCATATATGACCTTTATTATGTTGAGGTAAGTTCTCTCTTTGCTTACTTTCGGGAAAGTTTTTATCATAAATGGGTGTTGAATTTTGTCAAAAGATTTTTCTGCATCTATTGAGATGATCATATGAATTTTCTCCTTCAATTTGTTAATATGGATTATCACATTGATTGACATGTGTATATTGAAGAATCCTTGCATCCCTGGGATAAACCCCACTTTTTCATGGTGTATGGCCCTTTTAATGTGCTGTTCAATTCTGTTTGCTAGTGTTTTGTTGAAGATTTTTGCATTTATGTTCATCAGTGATACTGGCCTGTAGTTTTCTTTTTTAGGGACAGTTTGTCTGGTTTGGGTATCAGGGTTATGGTGGGCTAGTAGAATGTGTTTGGGAGTGTTCCTCCCTCTGCTACATTTTTGAAGAGTTTGAGAAGGATGAGTGTTAGCTCTTATCTAAATGTTTGATAGAATTCTCCTGGGAAGCCATCTGGTCATGGACCTTTGTTTTTTAGAAGATTTTATTCACAGTTGCAATTTCAGTACTTGTGATCAGTCTGTTTATATTTTCTGCTCCTTTCTGGTTCTCAAAAGGTTGTGTTTTTCTAAGAATTTGTCCATTTCTTCCAGGTTGTCCATTTGATTGGCATATAGTTGCCTGTAGTAATTTCTCATGATCCTTTGTATTTCTGCAGTGTCAGTTGTTACTTCTCCTTTTTCATTTATAATTCTGTTGATTTGAGTCTTCTCCCTTTTTTTTCTTGATGAGTCTAGCTAATAGTTTATCAATTTTGTTTATCTTCTCAAAGAACCAGCTTTTAGTTCTACTGATCTTTGCTATTGTTTTTTTTTTTTTTTTTTTTCATTTCTTTTTCACTTATTTCTGATCTGTTCTTCATGATTTCTTTCCTTCTGGTAACTTTGGATTTTTTCTGTTGTTCATTTTCTAATTGCTTTAGGTGTAAGTTAAGGTTGTTTATTTGAGATTTTTCTTGTTTCCTGAGGTAAGATTGAATTGCTATATACTCCCTTCTTAGAAGCCTTTGCTGCATCCCATAGGTTTTGGGTCATTATGTTTTAATTGTCATTTGTTTCTAGGTATGTTTTGATTTTCTCTTTGATTTCTTCAGTGACCTATTTGTTATTTAGTAGTGTATTGTTTAGCATCCATTTGTTTGTAGTTTTGACAGGATTTTTTTCCTATGTTTGATATGTAGTCTCATAGTATTGTGCTCAGAAAATACTTGATATGATTTCAATTTTCTTAAATTTATCAAGGCTTGATTTGTGACCCAAGATATGATCTATCCTGGAGAATGTTCCATGAGCACTTGAGAAGAAAGTGTATTCTGTTGCTCTTGAATAGAATGTCCTAAAAATATCAGTTAAGCCCATCTTGTTTAATGTGTCATTTAAAGCTTGTGTTTGCTTATTGATTTTCCTTTTGGTTGATCTGTCCATTGGTGACAGTGGGGTGTTAAAGTCCCCTACTATGATTGTGTTACTGTTGACTCCCCCTTTTATGGCTGTTAGTATTTTTCTTATGTATTGACGTGCTCCTAATTTGGGTGCATAAATATTTACAATTGTTATATCTTTTTCTTGGATTGATCCCTTGATCATTATGTAGTGTTCTTCTTTGTCTCTTGTAATTGTCTTTCTTTTAAAGTCTATTCTGTCTGATATGAGAATTGCTACTCAAGTTTTGTTTTGATTTCCATTTCCATGGAATATCTTTTTCCATCCCCTCACTTTCAGTCTGTATGTGTCACTAGGTCTGAAGTGGGTCTCTTATAAACAGCATATATACAGGTCTTGTTTTTGTATCCATTCAAGCAGTCTACATGTTTTGGTTGGAGCGTTTAATCCATTTACATTTAAGGCAATTAACTATATGTATGTTCCTATTACCATTTTCTTAATTGTTTTTGGTTTGTTTTTGTAGGTCATTTCCTTCTCCTGTGTTTCCTGCCTAGAGAAGTTCCTTTAGCTTTTGTTATAAAGCTGGTTTGGTTTTGCTGAATTCTCTTAACTTTTGCTACTCTGTAAAGGTTTTAATTTCTCTGTCGAATCTGAATGAGACCCTTGCTGGGTAGCATAATCTTGGTTGTAGGATTTTCCTTTTCATCACTTTAAATATGTCCTGCCACTCCCTTTCGGCTTGTAAAGTTTCTGCTGAAAGTTCAGCTGTTAACCTTATGTGGATTCCCTTGCATGTTATTTGTTGTTTTTCCCTTGCTGCTTTTAATATATTTCCTTTGTATTTAATTTTTGATAGTTTGATTAATATGTGTCTTGGTGTGTTTCTCCTTAGATTTATCCTGGATGGGTCTCTGCACACTTCCTGTGATTGAATGACTATTTCCTTACCCATATTAGGGAATTTTTCAAGTATAATCTCTTCAAATATTTTCTCAGTCCCTTTCTTTTTCTCTTCTTTTTCTGGGATCCCTATAATTCAAATGTTGATATATGTAATGTTGTCCCAGAGGTCTCTAAGACTGTCCTCAACTCTTTTCATTCTTTTTTCTTCATTCTGCTCTGTGACAGTTTTTTCCACTGTTTTATCTTCCAGGTCACTTATCCGTTCTTTTGCCTCAATTATTCTGCTATTGATTCCTTCTAGATAATTTTAATTTCATTTATTGTGTTGTTCATTATTGTTTGTTTGCTCTTTAGTTCTTCTATGTCCTTGTTAAACATTTCTTGTATTTTCTCCATTCTATTTCCAAGATTTTGGATCAACTTTACTATCATTACTCTGAATTCTTTTTCGGGTAGACTGCTTATTTCCTCTTCATTTGTTTAGTCTGCTGGGTTTTTACCTTGCTCCTTCATCTGCTGCATATTTCTCTCTCTTCTCATTTTATTTATCTTACTGTGTTTGGGGTCTCCTTTTTGCAGGCTGCAGGTTCATATTTCCTGTTGTTTTTGGTGTCTGCCTCCAGTGGTTAAGGTTGGTTTAGTGGCTTGTGTAAGCTTCCTGGTGGAGGGAACTGCTGCCTGTGTTTTGGTTGGTGGGGCTGGATCTTGTATTTCTGGTGGGCAGGGCTCTATCCAGTGGTGTGTTTTGGGTTGTCTGTGAGCTTAGTATGATTTTAGGTGACATCTCTGCTAATGGGTGGGGTTCTGTTCCTGTCTTGTTAGTTGATTGGCACAGGGCATCCAGCATTGGAGCTTGCTGGCTGTTGGGTGGAGCTGGGTCTTAGCCCTAAGATGGAGATCTCTGGGAGAGTTGCCACTGATTGATATTATGTGGGACTGGGAAGTCTCTGGTGGTCCAGTGTCCTGAAATCTCTCCCACCTCAGAGGCTCAAGCCTGACACCAGGCTCGAGCACCAAGACCCTGTCAGGCACACGGCTAAGAAGAGAAGGGAGAAAAAAAAGAAAGAAAAACAATAATAATATATTAAAAAAATATTAAAGTCAAAAAAAATAATAAAAAGAAGAGAACAACCAAACCAATAAACAAATCCACCAATGATAACAAATGCTAAAAAGTATACTAAGATAAACTTAAAAGTCAGAAACAAATCAGTCATAGACAGCAAACCCCAAGTCTACAGTTACTTCCAAAGTTCACTGCTTCAATTTTGGGATGATTTGTTGTGTATTCAGGTGTTCCACAGATGTAGGATACATCAAGTTGATTTTGGGGATTTAATCTGCTGCTTCTGAGGCTGCACAGAGAGGTTTTCCTTTCTGTTATTTGTTTGCACAGCTCCTGAGGTTCAGCTTTGGATTTAGCCCCACCTCTGTGTGTAGATCGCCCTGAGGTCTTTGCTCCAGGCCAGTCAGGATGCAGTTAAAGCAGCGGCTGATTAGGGGGCTCTGGCTCACTCATGCCCAGGGGATGAAGGGGTATGGAATGCAGGGTGAGCCTGCGGTGGCAGAGGCCAGTGTGATATTGCAACAACCTGGGGCACACTGTGTGTTATCCCGGGGAACTTGTCCCTGGATCATGGGATCCTGGCAGTGGCATGTTGCACAAGCTCCTGGAGCTTGTGGATAGTGACCTGTGCTTGCACACAGGATTCTTGGTGGCTGCAGCAGCAGCGTTAGTGTTTCATGCCTGTCTTTTGGGTCCAAGCTGTTAGTCGAGCTCATGCCCATCTCTGGATCTCTTTTAGGTAGGGCCCTGCCTTCTGTTGGCAAACAGGGAAGGAATCCCCTCTCCTTGTGCACCCCGAAACAATGGTCTCTTGCATCTTACTCAGGTGCAGACTTTTTCCCAAACTCCCTCCTGAATAGCTGTGGCACACTAGCCCCCATCAGGCTGTGTTCACACAGCCAACCCCAGTTCTCTCCCTGGGATCTGACCTCTGAAGCCAGAGCCTCAGCTCCCAGTCCCCACCCACCCCAGCGGGTGAGCAGACAAGCCTCTCAGGCTGGTGACTGTTGGCCAGCACTGATCCCCTTTGTGGAAATCTCTGTGCTTTGCCCTCTGCACCCCTACTGCTGCACTCTCCTCCATGGTTCCAAAGCTTCACCCCCACCTCCCACACCGTCCAACCTCTGTCTTTGCCAGTGAAGGGGCTTCCTAGTCTGTGGAAACTTTTCCTCCTTCACAGCTCCCTCCCAGAGGTGCAGGCCCTGTCCTTATTCTTTTGTCTCTGTTTTTTCTTTTTTTCTTTTGCCCTACCCAGGTGTGTGGGGAATTTCTTGCCTTTTGGGAAGTCTAAGGTCGTCTGCCAGTGTTCAGTAGGTGTCCTGTAGGAGTTGTTACACATGTAGATGTATTCTTGATGTATTTGTGAGGAGGAAGGTGATCTCCACATCTTACTCCTCCACCATCTTGGAGGTCCTCCCTGACGAATTGCAATATTTTTAAAGTTACAAATTGGACAAAACTTATAGCATGCACAAATCTGTTAATTAATATGATGTCAAAAGACAATGGTAGCCTGAGGAAAAATTTGCAACACGTGAAAGACAAAGGATTAATATCACCCATGAAGAATTTTTATAAATGTTTAAGAGACACAAACCATGAATAGCAAATTAAGCAAATGATTTTTATCACAATCAATGAAAGGCAAAAACCTCAAACGTTGGCTTCCCTGGTGGTGCAGTGGTTGAGAGTCCACCTGTCGATGCAGGGGACACGGGTTCATGCCCCGGTCTGGGAAGATCCCACATGCTGTGGAGCAGCTGGGCCCATGAGCCATGGCCACTGAGCCTTTGTGTCTGTAGCCTGGGCTCCACAGTGGGAGAGGCCACAACAGTGAGAGGCCCGCGTACCGCAAAAAGAAAACAAAAAACAAAAAACAAACAAACAAACAAACAAAAATCCTCAAACGTATGAAAACCTAAAATTTCAAAAGTAGTCAAAGAATTAAGTGGAAAATAAGATACCGTTTTCAACTCATCATCTACCTTTCAAAAAATTCTAGTGTGTTTCCCTCAGCATCCTCAGTGCCAGAGTGCTATCCTTTTCAACACAAAGGTACCAGTACTTAACGATTTATGATGATAAATGCTTACTAGCAAGAACAGAAATATCCTCGATTCCCATCAGTGAAGTAGAGATTGAGTAAATTATGAAGTATCTTCCTTATGTGATACTGTATAGCTTAAATAACAACAACAAGCTCTCAGCATATAGAGTGGAGGCAGGTTCATCATTTATAGTAACAAGTAAACAAAAACGAGAATACAGAAATATGTACTAAATAGAATCCTCTCTTTGTAAAACATAACACAAAACAAACAAATGAAAAACTTACAGGTGTATGTATGTATGTGTGTATGTATGTGTGTAAGTATGTGTGTTTGCATCCTAGGGTCATTCAGGGCCTCATGTGTTCTAGGCAGTATTGGAATACCTCAGTGAAACCAAAGAGTAAGAAAACCCTGAGTGTGAAAAACTTACATTTTAATAGGGAGAGATAGAAAATAACAATAAAAATAATGGTGGTAAAGTATAGAGTATGTTAGAAACTGTTATGTGCTGTGGAAAGGACACAGAGTAGCATGAAGTGGTGGTAGGGTTGCAGGGTAGGTGAGTTGCTATCTTGAATGCAGTGATGAGGATTCAAATCACAGTTCCTTACTGGGATGGGGACCTGGCAAATTTTAAGACATGAGAACTAAGCAATGAAACCCGGATCAATAAAGATAAAAAAGCCTGTCATAGGCACAGGTTACTTAAGATTAAGATGGTGGATCATTCCTTAGAAATGAAGAAATGAATATACATTTCAAGAAACTTCTTGTTTGAAAGCCCTTAAGATAGCTGAAGACAGTCAGAAACAATAAGAAAAAAAATTAGCAACAGTAACTAGAATCTGTAAGGTTTCATTTTAGAAATATGAATAAAAGGAAAAACTTAGAATTATTAAAACATTACTAATAATAATGCTATAAATCAGTAAGAGGAAAAAGGAAAGATAGAGTTTTATCCCAAATATTTTGTAGAAATGTAGTATAACTTAAGATAATGGCTATCATCTATTCCTATTTAAATGAAAGGGCACACTAAAACTGTTAAAAGTAAATAGACTGATTACAAATCAGTGGAACACAATGAAACAGGCACATTGAGAAGTCAGTGGAGAATAATATTTTAAAAATAGATTAAAATATTCAGTGTTAAGTAAAGAAAAATCCAGTTCAAAGTAACTTAGCTTTTAAGAAAATATATTATCTCACTCAACATCAAAGTTCAGTTAGGTCAGACTTCAGGCAGGGACTGATCAGAGCTCTTGTGTGCTTCCCCATGTTCTTTCTCTGTATTTCTCTTCTTACCAGGTTGAATTTGGTCTCAGCTTCACTTCTCTCAAGGTAGTAAAATAGCTGAAGCTTTTGCATAATTTACAATTATAAACTCTAAACACTGTCCAGAAGAAAGCAGAGTTTCATTTCCACAACTTGACTTCAGTCTGATTGGAGAAAGTGAGATAGAGTGTGCAACTCTGAATCATTTATGTCAAGATGATAACATTTTATGGGTTGTCTTATGCCACTCAAGTTCCATCCCTGGAGCTGAGAGAAGAGTCAATCAATCAAACACACAAATCTCAGGATTCCTACATAGTGGGAGATTAGAATGGATGACAGGAAGTCAACCAACCATGCCCAATAAAATCACCATAAGAAGTAGTAAACAGCAAAAACAACGCTGTGGCAAACACAAATTAAAGAGAAGAAAGACCAGAGAAACTCTTCCGGTGAACAGAAGGAATCAATTGGAAACATACAGCATTTGGTATGCAGAAAAATAGGCCACAAAGAGGTAATCTGCAAATAAATAAAACAGAATACACAAAACACAAATGATAATCAATAGCATAATAGCACAAGAAGAAAAAAATCTTTCCACACTGGAAAGGAAATTAGATTGGAATGCAGAAACTATAATAAAATATAGTGTGGTGAAATTAGTAAATCTCAATGAGAAAGAAATGATCAAATATCTCAAGAAGACATTTTTCTCAAATGAGTATTAAGCACTATACTATATGTATTTTCCATACGTGACCTTACTTAGTTTCAATCCTCACTGTTATAAAACTGTGAGAGAAGTCCTATCATCTCCCCTTGATGCTTGAGGAAATTGAAGCTGCAAAGGATTTAAACAACACAACTGCTCAAGTTACCAAGCTTCCATCTGAACACAGGCCCGCTCAAAACAAAATCGGCATGTCTTCAATTGTCCCATTTAAGAAAGCAAAATGAAAGGGCTGCTTGCCAGAAGTTTGAATAAAAAGTAGAACTCTGTTATAACACTCTTGCTGTTGATATGAATTTGCAATGACCATGGAAACTAAATACTCATTATACAGATAAGGGAATAGGAACTCTGTCCTCTCCTCTCCCCACTGAGTGACTTTCCACTAACCTGAGCCAAAACTGGTTTTTCACTAGCCCACGCTCAGCAAATGAGCAGTGCCCCAAAGTGAAAGAATCTCCTCTCTGTGTTCTCAGTAATAGATGCACCTAACTGACAGGTAAATATTTATAAGCTTCTCTACAACTAATAAAAGAATATATTCAGTCCTATTAAAACAAGTTAAAACATGGCAGTGGAAAGATATTTTAGCAAAACTATTTCTGTTTCCAACTTCCAAACCACTAGCTTCCTGTAATTTGGGTTTGCCCTTGTTAACGTACAACATTCTTAGTGGTTGGAAAATCTTCAAAGAAAAACGAAGAAAGAAAAAATAAATAAAACCAAACAATTGTTTTCTTTTTTTTTAATGCCAAAGAGCATGAAAAATATAGAATAGTTTAAGAAAACAAATATGCTTTGGCATAAAAGGAGATAAGATATTGTATTCCTACTCTTTCCCAAACTCACCAGATATAACAACACATGGGCTTGGGAAAGAAAGTTTTAACATAGGAAACAAAACAGAGTTTGCTTGTTGTGGTGGGTTACCCAGTGCTAACACTGACATTGAATGAGCTTTATTTTCCTCTGAGTTACCAAATTGTGATTAAGTAAACATTCTTTGTACACAGACCATTCATTAAAACACAAACAAAAAATAAACAGAAACAATTTCATTCAACATCAATTGTATGTTGAATACATACTCCCACCAAGCCATATGTAGATGACCTAATCCCTAGTACCTCACTAGGTGACTTGGAAGTAGTCTTAGCTGATATAATTAATTGAGTAAAGATGGAGTCATATTGGAGTAAGGTGGGCCCCTAATCCAATATAACTAGCATTCTGTAAAAAGGGGAAATTTGAAGACAGAATTCAAGCTGTCCAGAAATTTGGACACACAGGGAAAACATCATGTGAGTATGAAGGCAGAGATCAGAGTGATATAGTAGAAACCAAGGAATGCTGGAAGTTGCCAGCAACTCTCCAGAAGGTAGGAGAGAGGCATGGAACAGATTCTCCCTCACAGCCCTCAGAAACGAACGACTCAATGGATATCTTGATTTGGACTTCTAGCCCCTAGAACTGTGAGACAATATATTTCTATTGTCTCAGTCACCCAGTTTGTGGTACCCTGTTTTGGCAGTCCTAGCAAACAAATACAGCATGTAATAAGCTATTCCTTGGGGTGGATGCTTATACAAATATGATTAATATATGTAAACAACAGACCACAATACAAGTGTAAACAAGATATTTATTCCCTGGGTGGAAAAAAGAGAGGCAAAATCCAGAGGAAGACATAGAAGCCAGCAACTGTGCATTCTGGGCACAGAGTATATACTCAGGAGCACAGGCATGCCTAGTCTTTTTTAAGATTAGGCTATTTTGGTTTTAGGTGCAATAGCCTCAGTGTACAGGGTGAAAGAGCTTTTCAGGGGCACATAGGAATACTTGAAATGGTAAAAAACCAAACCAAACCAAACCACCCTCAATCTATACAATTATCATCATAAAATAGAGATTTTAAAATGTTAATGAAATATCTACACACGTAGCTTGTAAACTTGATAATTAAGAAGGTAATACCTAAAAGAAGTTTATAATATTTGAAAAGTATGTGAAGTTTAGAATATGCTTGATTTGGCATGGACTTTCAAGATTGTATGTTAATTTTCAAGAAATAAAAACCAAGCATAAATTAAACAGAACTCACGGTTCAGATAACAATTTCTAAAGAAAAAAATTGTATACAATTCTGTCAATATTTTCAAGCATGCACTGATATTCATTTTGAGATGTGGGTATGTTTTAATATGTATATATATATATGATATTACAAAGGATCTCTGAATGCTACAATGCCTAGGGTATTGTGGCTCTTAAAATGTGACATATCAGGGGTCTGATGGAATATTTGGCAGTGAAGCCATGATTAGTTATCTTATAGGTTTGTGAAAAACTAATATAAAACACTAAAAAATGCTAACATTGACAAAGCAAATAAGTTATTAACAAACCAGAAATGGTTCACTTTAGCCCTTAAGAAAATAATTTTAATATTTTCAATTGAAAAAAGATTGAAAGCATGAGACATTTGTATAAACTTTAAGTGAAAAACACGAAAATTTTCATAGGATTTTTTTTTAATTCAAAAATGAAGCTCCTCAATAGTCTTACAGATTTTGAGTCAATGTGACATGTGGCTAAGACAGGAAATCTAGATTTGTTTCCTAGAGTGATTTTTCAATGAAAAAAATGTAGACTTTCCAAAATTAACAGAAAAGCCAGGAGATATCCCAAACTATTTCAATTGAGTGAACTCCATGTTCCTTGAATGTTTCTTGTTACTAATATTTTCATCAAATCAAATATTTTGATTTGAAAAAAGTTGCTTTTGTCTTCTTTCCTAAAGTGTGTAATTTAAATAGTGCCAATTATGAGTATTTTGACTTAAAAAATTGTCATTGATATTTGGATTGGTTCTCAATTCCCATTTCATCTTCCTTCTACTTGAAGAGGCCGGAAAGATTAAATCACCTTTCCAAGACTTCTTTGAAGCTTGGGTACTGAAAATGAGTTAAGGTCATTCAAACAAAGGCACACAAGCACCATCGGAAGGCAGATATGAGTCATAGACAATCTCTCTGCAATTTCTTAACATTGCTGCTTCTCGGAACGGTTCAGGAGATAACAGGATTCATTCTTCAGAAACCCTGGGTGTCAAGAAAAAGAGGCTATTGTTGTGGCTCCCTTACTTTTAGAATGAAGCTTTGAAAATCTATTTTTTTAGGTTCCTGATGTTCAAACTAGTTTGACTTCAATGGTGACCACAAGAAAATAACTCTCCTTTCGGATTCATTTTAGAATTTGTTTCTTCGACACTTTGAGTTACTATACACCTACATTACATCGAATACCTACATTATGCCCTGTTTTCCTTAAAATATCTAACGTGGTTTATATTTTCCAAACGGAACTCTTACTAATACATAAGTTTAAATCAAACTACAATATGTATGTTAAAATGTTCAGAAATATAGTCTCCATACTTTATGGAACAACCTTCTGAGTGTATTTAAAAGGTACTATGAGCTGAAAGTGTTTGTGGACCACTGTGTCTGTGATGTGTAAATCATGGATAAAGCTTTAAAGATGATGATGAATCAAACACAGTGATGTCAAGGGAGAGATAAAAAAATTATTTTCTAGAGGTTTTTTTTCAGAGTTTTAAAAAATCTTCTTTTGTATCAACTTAATTCATTTTCCAGAGAAAATTATCAAGACTTTGCTTAGAAAGTGATGGGATTTCAGTCCCTGTGTGGGAGAGAGTAAAATAGAGTGGGTAAAAGAGGAAGAATGAAATACTACTACTATATTTTTCTTTTAAAGGAAAAAAAAAAACCAAAACATTAAGAAGGACCTCTTGTGACATCAGTTCCAATTCAATTTCAGGTTTCATTAAATATACATGACCCTCTCGTCACATATCCAACTCAGTACGATATAAGTGCTCAAAATAATAATTCTTAGATGTCAGTAACATGCAATAAACCAGAAAATACTAATGCTGATAGTTGAACATAATGATTACAAGTCCCTTATTTAAGAACAGAAGCACAGATACTCTAATATTCTTGGTCAAGGCCAGAGATCTATTTAGATTTGAAGACTGGACTAGAATCTTGATTTAATTCTATTTATTCTCTTAGTCACATTGTCCCCTCTGGTCAGTGGACTCTGTTTAATTCATTAGAAAGATCCATTCATGAATGAGACTAGGTAATTAGGTACTTAGTATACTGTTTGGAGGCATAGTTACCTTTCCAGCATTTGGAGAACAATGAGTAAATATGAGTTTAGGGAAAGGGAACTACCACACAGATAATTTGGAAAAAGAAAAAAAAAAAAAAAAAAAAAAAAAAAACTATGGCTACCCTTGTTCTACTCAAGCCCTTCTCTGACTATGCTTGACTCACCTTCAAGTTACAGGAGTGATCTTCGTGTTCCCCAATGAGCATATTCTTGAGTCACTCTTACCTGGAGCTGAGCACTTAAACTTCCCCTCGGACTAAAGAAAATAATTTTATTGCTGCCTTTCTTTCTTACCAAGTCTAAAGAACACTTCTCTAGTGTTCATTTCCTGCCCTGAATCTGGCTGTTTTCTAAGCTGACTGGGCCTGAGAAAATTACAACTCTTTTCATGGAAAACAGCACTCTCTACTTACAGAAGTTGGCCTTGTCTTAGGACTTTATGAATATAATCAATCAGAACACATGAATTCTACATATCACTACATTTGTCTATATCTGAGTTATTCCATACAAAAATAACTCTATAAATGCATCTTTAATTGGAGATTCTACAGTAGACGTCAGCAATCCCAGTCCAGTTGTCTTTATGCTTCAGCTAGTGTGGGATCCATATATATCACAATACCCTTGCTTTCAATATCTTGAGGAAATGCTAGAACAAGACTGCACACACAATACACTTGCCAAGAAACAATAAATATAATTAAGAAAAGTACAGTCTAAATTCATATTTATAAAGAAACATTTTATAGTGGGATCTTAATCTTCAGACATAATGAATGAAGAGTCTTTTTATATTACTTGATAGCACAGTTTGGTTTCTTGGAGCCAGGATGTCTGGAGAATCAACATCCCAGAATGGGAACTTCTCTTAAACATTGCATCATTAAAAGCCCATTAAAGTGATTATCTGCAAACAGTAAAATTCCCTGCTCTGAATGTAAGTTCAAGTCTCAAACTCAAAAATCATAAACCCAGTTTATAGCTTTCAAGTGTCTAGTTTTTCTGTTTTATAAGCATGCAAGTTAACGAAAGACAAACCAAAATGGAAAAAAAAAAACAAAAAAAAAACGATGGTGTCCAGGATTAGCTGTTGCATACTGAAACCTTAAACTTTTTGAGATGGCAAGGTATTGCAAAAGAACACCAAGGTCAAAGGGAAAGTATCAATCACAAGACTGAGACAGCAAAATTAAAATGCATTGACTTGGTAATGGTTAAGCCCTCCCAAGATTTCAGTCATTGTTCAGTTTTCATATAGACCCTGTGATTTGCATATTCAGGAAATTCCCATTGTTCTTTTCTTATTTAGTGTATCTTTTTATGTCCTGGACTAGTCTGAGAGGGCTGCCATAGCACAATATCATGGACTAAGTGACAAACCACAGAGGTTTATTTTCTCACTGTTCTGGTTTCTGAAAGTATGAGATCAAGGTGTGAGAAGAGTTAATTACTTCTGAAGACGCTTATTGACTTGCAGACGCCATCTTATGTCTTCACATCTTTCCTTTGTGCCTATGTGTCTACATCTTCTTTTTCTTTTTCTTTTTTCTTTTTTTGCGGTACGTGGGCCTTTCACTGTTGTGGCCTCTCCCGTTGCGGAGTAACAGGCTCCGGACACGCAGGCTCAGCAGCCATGGCTCACGGGCCCAGCTGCTTCGCTGCATGTGGGATCTTCCCGGACCAGGGCACGAACCCGTGTCCCCTGCATCAGCAGGCAGACTCTCAACCACTGTGCCACCAGGGAAGCCCCCATCTTCTTTATAGAGACATTAATCATAGTGGATTGGGGACCACACTAATTACATTACTTTAATTTAATTAGCTCTTTAAATACTATCTTAAATGCAGTCATATTTGAGGTACTGGGAGTTACTATGGGAGAAACATTTCAACCCATGGCATGTTCCCTATTCCAGTTTGCCCTTTATCCTTCCAATTTCCCTGGAAATGTCTGTCCTCTCTTAGTCAAACCAATACAGATATTAAAATTAATATTGTGGTGTATCTTCTCCCAGTTTATGCAATATAAATGTTTAAAACTTCATATAATATTCTATAATCCTTTTTGGGTCTTGTGGTCTTTTCTTTCAAAAATGAATTATAAGAATACCAAATGTCAGGAAATAGGAGTATAATGGATATTTATTATCTACTGTATGAAATCAAAACATTGAACATTTTTATTATCCCTTGTTTTGAACACCTAGGATGTACATGATATTTTCTGCTATTATAAATAACATAATAAATACACTTATACAGAAATATTTATGGATACATTTAATTATCCTATAAATAAATTCCTGGAGAGGCAAATCACCGTTCCTATGTGTGTGAACATTTCTAAGACTTTTAAGATATTCTTTCAAACTGCTTTTCAGAAAGAAGTTACCATCACAGATCATACCACAGTAGATCACCAGTAAAAAAAAATAAATCACATCAATTTTTTCAAAAGGATATACAAAAGTGACTGTTTATTATTTTTCAAATTGCACTTCTTCATTAAGTTGACAATACTTTGGCCTTTTAGTTAGTTTTTCATTTATTTATACATATCTTTTGCCAATTTTTCTATTGATGTATTTGTGCTTATCTAATTGATCTCTACCCAGTTATCATAAAGGTCAATTTGATTATAGTGACTTGTATACAGTTCTACTTCACTAATGGAAATTTTCTTACTTGAGTTATACCTATTTTATCTTACAGGAAACCTCATATTAGAATATTTGAAGCATTTTCTATAATAGAGAAGAATTGCCTAAATTTCGAGCCCATGTACCTACTTTGTGTATTTGTGTGCATAAGAAAAACAGAAAATTCAGAATAGTTCAGTTAAGTCTTTGTGTTTCTAATTTGCTTTATTTCTTTTAGTAGAAAATAAAGGCAATTTGATCACTTTAATTTTCCTCTCCTTGCTTTATATCAGGGAACTCTACATTTCTTTTAAGAATGGTGTAGGAGGGGCTTCCCTGGTGGCACAGTGGTTGAGAGGCCGCCTGCCGATGCAGGGGACACGGGTTTGTGCCCCAGTCCGGGAGGATTCCACATGCCGTGGAGCGGCTGGGCCTGTGAGCCATGGCTGCTGAGCCTGCGTGTCCGGAGCCTGTGCTCCACAACGGAGAGGCCACAGCAATGAGAGGCCTGCGTACCGCAAAAAATAAAAAAAATAATAATAAAATAAAATAAAGAATGGTATAGGAATGGAGTTGCTTTATTGTCATTCCCTTAATTGATGGTAGATCCTTTACACCACTGACACAGGAAAGCTCCTTTATGGGATAAATACAGCTGCATACTATCAGGGAAAGGGAAACTCCCTATAAAAATTAGATAAAAGGACTAACAATATATATCTTGAAGGGGAAAAAAAAGTTGTGTTTTGTGTGTTGGAAGCTGCAAAAATTTTGTAAAATTTTGTGCTGATGGAGACAATAGTTATGGAAGGATGTGATGGTCTTTAATATTGGAACGGTTGTTATTTATGACAGAAGAATGGTGAAGTGTATGCTAAATGACTGCATAACTGCTGATACTGGTACTGCAACCATCAGTAAAAATTAAAGGAAGGTAGGAATTGGTTCTATATAAGATGATCCTTCTAAAATTATAGATTTTAAAAGAACAGAGTATAAAGACTTCCAGTGATGTAATGAGACACCTGTCACTGGAAAAATCAAATTGTAGCTCTATTATAATCCGTCAAGAAATATTTCAGAAGATATAGTCCATAACATTGGCTAAATCAGGATAAACGACTATGAAGACCTATAGTTTATTGATTTTCATCATTCTCAGATAATTTGTCTATGTTTTACTATAATTCCATTAAAAATAACAGGAATTTATTTATTGCCACATATTAAAATACAGAAAATATGTCAAAATAAAATTTACAATATGATTAGATGCACACACTTTTTTGTAATTACTGAAATCTTGGTAACATGTTTTCATTAATTTTGAGGGTATTGATTTAATTGAAGGTAAGGTAGTTATAAGTTCAAAGGAAGCACATAAAACGGGCTTTTGTAAAATAAATGTTTGAAGAGTGCTTTTAATGGTGATATTTTATTACAAATTATATATATAAATAATTAGGTGGACTAAAGGGGATAATATTGAATCTTTGTGTGGCTTCAAGAAAATATAATTATTAAAATATGTGTCATAAACATCAAATTATTTCATTTTGTTCTCTCTTCAAACCCATGTCCCCCTAAGCCTTCCGCATGCAAATCTGAGCCATGAGTCCTAAGTATTCCATGATAGCAGAGGGCAAGTAATGAATGCCTTCAACAAACAAACAGCTGAAAAACAATCAGACTTGAAATTTCAGATTTGGTAGATAGAAAGCTTTTTCTGAATACTGGAAACCAAGCCTAGAAGTTACAGGTCATGTGCTTATAGCTGTATTCCTTAGTGCGAGGAAGATGCTGCTTCTATAATGGCGTTAAAAATAATTTTGCAGAATGAACTTCATAATGGTTGACTCATATTGGCTCCTATTAATGACATTGTAAAAAAAATCTGAAAAATTATTTCAATTTTCAGATTAATATGAGATACTTTTTTTAACATTGCTCTTATAATCTAGTAAAGATCCATCCATTTAAGTGAATGTTTAAAGCAACCATTTAATTTTGATATGTTTATTATAGTACTATTATTTAAAATTCCATATTTAAAAGTAGATGCTTCTTTCTTGTTGTGGTACCACGAGGTGACAATATGGTAAAGATACAAGGTCCAAATCTTCACTCAAGCATAGGAGAGCATATTACTCAATCATTTTCGTAATATAGGTTACAAAGCTTTTCTAAGCCAACTACCTCCAAACTTTATCCAAGTATCCTTTTTAATTAAAATTCTGTGGCAACACGATAAACATAGAAATTTGTAGCTAAAATAACTTAGGTATAATCTAAGCCATCTAGTTGGAGTAGAATTCTTGGAAGAAGTAAAACCTTATACCAATATAAGTACATGAGAAAGAAGGTAAATTTTGTACAATCCCAAGAAGTGAGTTTCAATAGAGCTATCAGGGTGGGACACAAATAGCAAGAGCCTAGGTAAGAAATGAGTTTACTCTTGAATGAAATAATAGGAATGGAAAAATAATTTAGTGTGGTGGAAATGTAAGTTGAATTTTCTTTTCCTCCATCTCCTGCTTCTCCTCCGCTTCTTCCTTTTTTTTTTTTTTTGATAAGAACTACCAGACAATATTTTAGAGTTTGCTTAATATTAGTATTACTTACTATTTAAATATTTTATTTACTTTGCCTTGCACTTCTTTTGGAGGAAGGCTTTTGATAACAAATTCAATCGAGTTAATAGATATAGAACTATTCAGACTTTCTATTTTTTCTTCTATCAGTTTCAGTGTGTTTTATTTCTCAAATAATTTGTCCATATCATCAAAGTCTTCAGCTTTGTTGCAATAAAGTTGTTCATAAATATTCTGCTATTATACATGTATTGTCATTAGAATTTGTAATGATATATCTTATATCATTCCTGATATTAGTAATTTTCTATTTTCTGATATAGTTTTTCCTTGGCATGTCTTGCTAATAGATTATCAATTAACTGATCTTTAAAAAATCAAAGCAGAAAACAAAACTTTGTCTTTTTTAACTTACACAATTGTCTATTTTATACTGTTAGAAAATAAATCTATTATTAATATCTTCTATCTTTATTATTTTTGTTTTACTTAATTTATGTATAAATTGCTCATCTTTTTCTAGCTGTATAAAATGGAAAATCATATCAGTCATTTAAAACCTTCCTTCTTTTCTTAAAAGATTTAGAGTTATAAATTTCCTCTAAGTACAATTTTATCTGCATTCCACAAATTTTGATAAATTCAGTTGTATTTATAATTAAATTCAAAACATTGTATACTTTTCTTGTGACTTCTTTTTTATTGGGTTCATTATTTAGAAGTGTATTGTTTAATTTCCAAAAATTTTGGACTATTCTGGCTAAAATTGTAATTGACATCAAATTTAATTTCATGGTTGTCAAAAAATACTCTAAGTTTTCAGTCTTTTTCCATAAGTATGAAAACAAGTATCTTTCACTTACCACAAGCTACTTAGTATTTCACCACTTAATGTGAAATGTGAGAACCTTGAAATAATATTTTATATACATCTCCATTCTACGTATTAATGATCATATATTTTAAATCTACTTATACTCTCACAATTCAATGTTATAATCTAACATTCAACCATCAATTTTATCTTAAAGAAATTAAAAGAAAAAATATAGTCCTTTCATTTTACCTACAACTCTCATTTCTGATGGTCTTTATTCCTTCGTATAGTTCCTATAGTGTTTCCATCTGGTGTCATTTTACTTTAGTCTAAAGAATTCCTTTTAGCGTTTCTTATAGTACAAGACTTGAGAAACTGAAAACCTTCTCAGTTTTACTTACCTAAAAATATATTTATTTGGCTATTGTAAGTTATTTTTACTGAACTTAGACATTTGAATTGAAAATTGTGTTTCTCTTTTCATTAAAGATAACTTAAATTTTGTCTCCTTACCTTCATTCTTTCTATGTGAAGTCAGCCATTATTTATATCTTTGTTTCTTTGTAAATACTGTATCTTTTTCCCTCTGGCTATTCAATATGTATATACATATATATTCTTTGGTTTCTATTAGTTTGACTGTGATGCATCTAGGCACAGTTTTCACTGATTTTTCCTGCTTGGAGTTTGCTAAGCTACTTATGTCTGTAGGTTGGTGTTTTTCTCCAAATTTGGGGTGTCTTTGATCATTAAATTTTCAAATATTTTCTTCTTTCTTTCTGAGAATTTGTTGATCGTTAAAGTCATCAACCCTTTACTCTACCCTCTCCAATCTATTGTAAAGCCTATATATATATATATATATAATCATAGAAATAGACAGTACCCAGAACATTAAAAAATATATATATATATATATATATATACATATATATAAATACATATAAATATATATGTATATATATATATATATATATATATATATATATATAAAGAGATTTTAATTTTTTAAGCAGTTTTAGATTTACAAAACAAATTTAGAATATAGTACAGAGAGCCCCATATTCCCTTTCACACAGCTTCTGCTATTATTTACATATTATATGATTATGGCACATTTGTTACAATTAATGAACCAATATTGATACATTATTAGTAATGTAAATACATACTTTATTCAGATTTTCTTAGTTTTTACCTAATATTCTTTTCCTGTTCCAGGATCCCATCTAGGATACCACATTGCATGTAGTTGTCATGTCTTCTTAGGATTCCCTGGACTGTGACAGTTTCTCAGAGTCTTGCTTTTTGTTGTCCTTGTCAGTTTTGAGAACTGGTTAAGTATATGTCCCTACTATTGAAATTTGTCCGACATTTTTCTCATGACTAGACTGAGGTTATGGCTCTTCGAAAAGAAGGATACAGAGGTAAAGTGTTAATTTTCTTCATATATCAAGACTACCTGATCAACATGATTTATGAGGGGTGCTGTTGATCTTCAGCACATTGACCTGAAGTAGCATTTTTCAGTTTTCTCCACTGTAAAGTTACATTTCCATATGGTATTCTTTGGAGGAAATCTCTATGTGTGCAGCCCACACTAAAGGAGGGTAGAGGCATGCTCCTCCTTCTTTAAGGTGGAGTACCTACATAAATTATTTAGAATTCTTCTGCATGGGAGATTTGTCACTTTTCTCCCATGTATTAATGTATTAATCATGTATTTGTATATCACTGTGGACTTATGGAAATGTATATCATACTTTAGATGATAAGCTTATCTACTTTATTCTCTTGCCCAGATCGGTCCAGCTTTAGACTTTGGATGCTCTTTCAGTTGATTACCCAATGTGTTTATGTTTTCATCATGTGTATTGCCCTTTTCAGTTCCTTGAAGTTTGAATATCTGTTGAGATTCCATCTTTGTTAAATAATTATGGCCATTATTTCCTTTATGTCTTGATATACTTATATAACAGTTGCTTTAAATTGCCTATCATCTAATCCTAACACCTGTGTCTTTTCAGGGTTCTTTTATATTGACTGATTTCTGTCTGGACTAAGTGCCACTTTTCTCATTCTTTGTATATCCAGATTTCTTTTTATTGTATAAAAGATATCACCAAACAATGTTTTATGGAGACTCTGGATTATGTTATTTACCTCTGAAAAGTGTTAATTTTTATTGTAGTTTGTCATTTAAATTACTGACTGGTCAGTAAGAGACTAGTCACCTTTTTTCTGGAGGGTTGTTTTATATTTTGTTAGCGTATATCTGTTTCAGGTTTACCCAAATCTCTTAATTTTGGCACATAATATTCTCCTACCTTGTGGAACTTTAATGAAAAGGGTGACATTTTACCAAGATCCTCTAACTTGGCAGGACTCAAACTTGAAACTTTATCTCTCTTCAGTAGGCAACAACAACAAAAACACTTGTACTGCATTGTCACTTTTGGTTATTGCTAATTAGTTCAATTATTCCTGGATTCCCTTCTACATATAGTCTAGGGTCAGTCAAGTAGTTGAGAAGAGGTTATACATAGATTTTCAGGCTCCCCTCTTCTGTGGCTAACCTCCTTTTTAGGATTCCTTCCCTCAATTTGAAGTCATTCTAGCCCCAAATCTGTCCCCTGATACCTCAATCAAAAATAACAGTGGCCGGCTTCCCTGGTGGCACAGTGGTTGAGCGTCCACCTGCTAATGCAGGGGACACGGGTTCGTGCCCCGGTCCGGGAGGATCCCACATGCCGTGCAGCGGCTGGACCCGTGAGCCATGGCCGCTGGGTCTGCACGTCCAGAGCCTGTGCCCCGCAGCGGGAGAGGCCACAACAGTGAAAGGCCCGAGTACCGCAAAAAAAATAAATAAATAAATAAATAAATAAAAAATAACAGTGGCTGACTTTGGGGTGTCCTCAGCCGGGAAGGATGTATAAATGAGGATCTCACCATTGCACTCTCTTTTGCAAGGGCCAAACACCATCCATTCTTTGCCCACTTTTCTTTAGTTTCCATGGCCTTCAAATATCTTTTTGTTGTATTTGTCTAAAGTTTTTAAATTATCTGCCTAAGGAGTAGTGACACAAGTTACTCTGTAATTTCTGCAGTCAGAACTCCCACTTGCTTACTTTTGCAATGATATTCAGAAATAACTTCTGGAAAATCTGGGACACATGGTGAAAGTATGGACAATTAACTTTGGTCATAGAGGTTTTTAGTAACAAATGTAAAAAGTTTCTGCAGGAGAATAACATGTTGTGGATAAAAACTTCTAATGTATGTTTTGTGAGAGGGTAGAAGAGAGGTTGCTAGCACAGTTTTAGCAGCACTGGTACTAGCTTCACCATCTGCAGCAAAATGTGAAATGTTTTCCTGTTTTTATTAGAAGCTACTGACTTTGCTACCTTCAGTTGATGTAAGGACTTCAGTATGTAAAGTGCTATTGGTTCAGAAAGGAAGAAATTGGTATGCTGCAGGAAACCTGATTTTGGATCAGATACATAAAGTTTGAATCAAAAATCTGTTCATTGCTACCTCTACAGCCCCAGAAAACTTTTAAGTCTCTTTGAATGTTACATTTACCATCTATAAACAGGAAAAGTAATATTCATGGCAGTTTTGAAGAGAAGATTCAGTCCTAGAATATAACTGGCACTCTATAATTGCAAATGTTCCTATTGCCAAAAATATGTCATAAAATCGTCTTCTGAGCATACCTTAATGAATGCAAAGAAATAAAACATTTTTTAAATTTTTAATTTATATGATTAATTCCAAAGAGGTTTGACAAGCAATGTACTGCTTGGGTTGCTAGTCTTGCTGATAGATGCTTCAGAAACTGGGTGGGCTTAATCCTATATCTGGTCCCAGCCAGCTGCTGAGGAAACAGGAAAAAAGTCCAACTGCCAAACTTGGAGGTTATCAAGTGAAGGTTTGATGTCTACTACTTGGTGGGGAGGAAGGAATTGGATAAAGAAAAGCCTAAGTGGATAATGGATGTTGAAAATTATTCAAAATGTAAACATGTAACATGGTGACACATTTTTGTTTGAAATCCTAATTAAGGGTTCTCTTAAACAATGGGATTTTCAACTAAAGAGGAAAATTAGTGAAAATGCTTTCAAAATTAGGTTTCAAATGGCATTATTTACATACCGAAATTAGTGAGAATATATCCTAAAGTAACCAAATTATCTCTCTTTGGTAAAAAATTAAAATCTAGTAAATAAGCAAAAAAAAAAATTTCTGGATATGAAAATCATCTAAGATGTGATATAGCTGTGGAAGACAAAATAAAGCTAAAGCATCATAAAACTTAAGGATAAAACAACAATTCAGAATTACATAGAATTATTTGGTAAATTTATTAGAAACAACACGTTGGCATATTAATACCCCACACAAATTCATTGCTCATGTATTACATATTCACTGGTTCAAATAGAGTAAACAAGGAGGCTTGTGTACCTTATATTATTTTTTGTTGTTGATGTTTCAATCACAGCCGTCACTGGAATATACCAAATATAAGGATTCTGTGTTATCTTAATAGGAATTTGATCTTAGTTTGAAATATCCAGAAGTCAGGAAAAGCCTGCTACTCTCAGTTAAAGTATTTTCCCAATCATTTGTTGAATATATCTAATTGAAAGGAAGAGAAAAACAGTAAAATCAGTAGCCCAATAAATTATAAGTAGATGAAGGTGAGGTACATCCCTATCTAGGTCACTGTAGAATATTCAGTCTTTATCAGAGTGCTGTAAATATAGAAGGATATTCAAGGAACATTTGCTAAATGAAAAAAAGAATGTATGAATATGTATGTATGATTTCTCTGTGGCAGGATCATAAGAGCTACATTGATAAAAAATTCTTACCTACTTCCCTGTATTGTATTTCTACTCTTTCACTATATCAGCAACAAACTATAGCTATTGCCCTAAAAGCAAACTGCCAGATATGAAATCCTAAATTGAAAACACACCAATCTGAGGATGAGCTATCCATATCTGCATGGTGGTATGAACAAACACAACTGTGTATTCCCTCCTTCCCAGAGGAGATAGAGCAACATTGGGTAGATATGAGAGTTAAGAGTGAAAATAAATAAGAACCACTTTTTATACTCCAACCCTGGAATAAACCCCACAGCATCAAAGGGAGGCAAATAATGAACTTATCCTGTTGTATAAAGGTTATTGGATAATGAGTGAATCTATTTCACTATGGCTCACACCCATTTTGGGACAGTTCGGTTCAACAGCTTAATAGATGTGTCCTACCCGAAAAACTGTATGATTTGTGTACAATTCTTCCTTTCCTCCCCATCTGGCCACTTGGGGTGGAGAATCTTCTCCACCTAATTTATGTTGGTGAATTGAGAGAGATACAAGGAGGACACAAATTTAGTGGAGCGAGTAAAAGAGGATCTCCAAGGCAAGTTGAAAAGACTTGCATCCAAAGAATCAGGAAGGGAACCACTGTAGGAATCAGAAGAGAGATTCATTAGAGAAGAATATGCATCTCACACTCTTAATTCTAAAGTGGAGAAAATTTCTACACTCTCCAGGGGAGAAAAGCATGGGACACATAAATATAGGCTCTTCTTGCCTCTTTTCCTCTTTCCCAAGGAGAAAGTGTACCCAAACAGAGTCTGGTAGTGAGCTTGGAAATTAGAAATTGTCTGTGAGCATGAATCACCCTATTCTGGGTTCCTTCGGTTTTAGCAATGATTGTCTAGTATCTTCTTCCTCATTACAAAAAGATTACAATTGCTGGCTCTGAATTTTTGGGCAGGTTCATACTATGCATGGAATTGGGTGTTTGGAAGTCCAGTTTTGCTAGAGAGTCATGATTTCTCCAATAAATCTGATCTGTAAGAAAAGATGATATTTCAATCTACCATCTGTTTGACTCTTGTTTTTACTTCCAAATAGGATTTGAATTTGAAAGTGAGCTGGACAGAGAAGAGATTGATTAAATATAACCCTTTTATTGTAGTATCTGTCTAATTTTTCACCTCTCACATTTGCCATACTTCACTGGGTGTAGAGTATACTTCACCATCCCATTTAAATTGGATTTGGCCATATGATTGCCTTAGTGAGTGAGATATGAAAGTAGTGATAGTGGGCTGTTATGTGTTTCCTATTCTCCTCCTGGATTTCTACTAAACACCATTAGAAGAGCAGAACTCAATTAGCTGCTGAGCCTGCTCCCCTTGGAGCAGACTTGAACTCATCATACTGTTGTGCTGGGCTGCTCCATTGACCCTGCACATTCATGAGAAAATAAATGTTTTATTATCTTAAGTCAATAAGAATGTAAGGTTGTTTGCAATGCAATTAAAACAAAGACCCCAGAACCTCAGAGGCAATGCCAAGGAATTGCCAGGGAATCAAATGTGTACTAACAAGCTAGTTCCAGTTGCTGTTCCTGCCAAAAAGCAAAAGAGAAGAAGCAGACATCTCTCTTCCCAGCACCAAATGGTGAAAAATCACCTAGAAAAATTGTCCTTTTTATGTGGGCTAGAGATTTGAATCTTAGAGCCAGGACAGGACTGGGAAGAGGAGAAAGACAGACTTATGTGGAATACTTTTTTTACAGACTGATGTGTTATATATTTATTTTTTTTTACATCTTTATTAGAGATAATTGCTTTACAATGGTGTGTTAGTTTCTGCTGTATAATAAAGTGAATCAGCTATACGTATACATATATCCCTATATCTCCTCCCTCTAGCATCTCCCTCTCACCCTCCCTATCCAACCCCTCTATCTAGACACAAAGTACTGAGCTGACCTCCCTGTGCTATTCTGCTGCTTTCCGCTAGCTATCTATTTTACATTTAGTAGTGTATATATGTCCATGCCACTCTCACTTCGTCCCACCTTACCCTTCCCCCTCCCCATGTCCTCAAGTTCATTCTCTACATCTGTGTCTTTATTCCTGTCCTGCCCCTAGGTTCTTCAGAACCTTTTTTTTTTCTTTTAGATTCCATATATATGTGTTAGTGGTGTTTATTTTTCTCTTTCTGACCTACTTCACTCTGTATAACAGTTTCAAAGTCCATCCACTTCACTACAAAGACTTAATTTCATTTTTTTCATGGCTGAGTAATATTCCACTGTATATATGTGCTATATCTTCTTTATCCAGCCATCTGTCGATGGACACTTAGGTTGCTTCCATGTCCTGGGTATTGTAAATAGAGCTGCAATGAAAATTGTGGTACATGGCTCTTTTTTTATTACAGTTTTCTCAGGGTATATGTCCAGTAGTGGGATTGCTGGGTCGTACAGTAGTTCTATTTTTAGTTTTTTAAGGAACCTCCATACTGTTCTCCATAGTGCCTGTATCAATTTACATTCACCAAGAGTTCAAGATGGTTCCCTTTTCTCCACACCCTCTCCAGCATTTATTTTTTGTAGATACCTCTGCCTTAAACTGCTTATGTGTGTTTCTTCCCCCTTGTGTTTTTTTTTTTTTTTTTTTTTGGCAGTACACGGACCTCTCACTGCTGTGGCCTCCCCCACCGTGGAGCACAGGCTCCGGATGTGCAGGCCCAGCGGCCATGGCTCACGGGCACAGCTGCTCCGCAGCACATGGGATCCTCCTGGACCGGGGCATGAACCTGTATCCCCTGCATCGGCAGGCGGACTCTCAACCACTATGCCACCAGGGATGCCTCTCACTGTAGTTTTGATTTGCATTTCTCTAACGATTAGTGATGTTGAGCATCCTTTGATGTGTTTGTTGGCAATCTGTACATCTTCTTTGGAGAAATGTCTATTTAGGTCTTCTGCCCATTTTTGGATTGGGTTGTTTGTCTTTCTGATATGGAGCTGCATGAGCTGCTTGCATATTTTGGAGATTAATCCTTTGTCAGTTGCCTCATTTGCAAATATTTTCTCCCATTCTGAGGGTTGTCTTTTCATCTTGTTTTTGGTTTCCTGTGCTATGCAAAAACCTTTAAGTTTCATTAGATCTCATTTGTTTATTTTTGTTTTTATTTCCATTTCTCTGGGAGGTCAGTCAAAAAGGATATTACTGTGATTTATGTCATAGAGTGTTCTCCCTAGGTTTTTCCTCTAAGAGTTTTATAGTGTCTGGCCTTACATTTAGGTCTTTTATCCATTTTGATTTTATTTTTGTGTATGGTGTTACAGAGTATTCTAATTTCATTCTTTTACATGTAGGTGTCCAGTTTTCCCAGCACCATTTATGGAAGGGGTTGTTTTCTCTCCATTGTATATTCTTGCCTCCTTTATCAAAGATAAGGTGACCATATGTGCATGGGTTTATCTCTGGGCTTTCTATCCTGTTCCACTGATCTATATTTCTGTTTTTTGTGCCAGTACCATACTGTGTGGATTACTATATCTTTGTAGTATAGTCTGAAGTCAGGGAGCCTGACTCCTCCAGCTCCTTTTTTCTTTCTCAAGATTGCTTTGGCTATTCAGGGTCTTCCGTGTTTCCATACAAATTGTGAAGTATTTTGTTCTAATTCTGTGAAAAATGCCATTGGTAGTTTGATAGGGATTGCATTGAATCCGTAGATTGCTTTGGGTAGTATAGTCATTTTCACAGTGTTGATTCTTCCAATCCAAGAACATGGTATATCTCTCCATCTGTTTGTGTCATCTTTAATTTCTTTCATCAGTGTCTTATAGTTTACTGCATACAGGTCTTTTGCTTCTTTAGGTAGGTTTATTCCTAGGTATTTTATTCTTTGTGCTGCAGTGGTAAATGGGAGTGTTTCCTTAATTTCTCTTTCAGATTTTTCATCATTAATGTATAGGAATGCAAGAGATTTCTGTGTGTTAATTTTGTATCCTGCTACTTTACCAAATTCATTGATTAGCTCTAGTAGTTTTCTGGTAGGATCTTTGCGATTCTCTATGTATAGTATCATGTCATCTGCAAACAGTGAGTTTTACTTCTTTTCTGATTTAGATTCATTTTATGTCTTTCTCTTCTCTGATTGTTGTGGCTAAAACTTCCAAAACTATGTTGAATAATATCTGTGAGAGTGGGCAACCTTGTCTTGTTCCTGTTCTTTGAGGAAATGGTTTCAGTTTTTCACCATTAAGAATGATGTTGGCTGTGGGTTTGTCATATATGGTCTTTATTATGTTGTGGTAAGTTCCCTCTATGCCTACTTTCTGGAGGGTTTTTGTCATAAATGGGTGCTGAATTTTTTTGAAAGCTTTTTTCTGTATCTATTGAGATGATCATATGGTTTTTCTTCTTCAATTTTTTAATATGGTGTATGACTTTGGTTGATTTGCATATACTGAAGAATCTTTGCATCCCTGGAATAAACCCCATTTGATCATGGTGTATGATCCTTTTAAATTCTATTTGCTAGTATTTTGTTGAGGATTTTTGCATCTATGGTCATCAGTGATTTTTTTTTAAATTTAATTGTATTTATTTATTTTTATACAGGAGGTTCTTATTAGCTAACTGTTTTATACATATTGGTGTATATATGTCAATCCCAATCTCTTAATTCATCCCACCACTATACTCCCTGGTGTTTTTATAGATATGGTATATATATATACAATGGTATATTAGCCAAAAATATGAACAAAATTGGGTTATTTGTAGGGACGTGGATGGACATGGAGACTGTCATACAGAGTGAAGTAAGTCAGAAAGAGAAAAACAAATATCATACATTAATACATATATGTGGAATCTAGAGAAATGGTACAGATGAACCAGTTTGCAAGGCAGAAATAGAGACACAGACACAGAGAACAATGTATGGACGTCAAGGGAGGAAAGTGGGAGGTGGTGGGATGAATTGGGAGATAGGGATTGACATATATACAGTAATATGCATGAAATAGATAACTAATAAGAACCTGCTGTATAAAAAAATAAAGTTAAATTAAAAAATTCCTTTTGTAAAAATAAATAGTATATTTAGTAACTATTATGAAATGGTTAAATTTTGATCTGAGATAATATGTATATAAACCTTTGAAATTAAAGCTTGAGAAAGGAAAAAAAAAGGACAGATACATCATGTAACTCAGAAAGCTCAGTATATTACTTTAGTATAATTTTCTTACTTTTAATAGTAAATGTAAGAATGCTGTTGAAACGTATTAAGAGCTTATATGAAGTAACTGTATTCATTTTCAGTGTTCTCAATTTAAGCTACATATTTTTCCTGTCAGTTCTTTATTTTTGCTTCCCAAGTTCATATAGTTTTGTTGCTACATTTCAGATCAGAGGTGCCAAATACTCATGTAACATCTGTGAAAATAGGTCCTCTTAAGTGGTGTAAAACCAAAGTAAGAGACTGTGTAACATTTTCAAGTATATGAGACACAAGAGGTCATCTCTAGAGCTTTTTTTAAAGGGTGAACAAAGCCTCACAGCCACCAAGTTTTGTTGCCATGCTAAAAGTCACACAGCTGATATACAAGTAATAGAGGCAGGGGTAAGAACCAGGTTTAATAACTATTAGTGATTTTTCTTTTCACTATATCATCTTCAGTCTTCATATTCACCCTTTTGAGAAAACACATCTTAAATAGAAAATATTATGTTAGTCAATATTAATCTTTAGAATTATTTACATTATAATATTGTCTTATATTGAGATGAATGATTTGTTTTTTATTGATAAGTTAACCACACACACACACACACTCAGAAGTAACCTGAATTTGGCTATATTGCTACGTAGAAGAAAGACCCCAGAATTTGGAGTCAGACATGCTTGGATTCAAATTCTGCTGTATCACTCTACGATCTTATTAAATTTCTTCTTTGTTTGTTTCTCTCCTCCTTCCCTTACTCCTTATTTACCCCTCTCTATTTCTTCCTTGTTTCCTCCCACATTCCCTTCTTTTCTTCCTTCCTTCCTTTCTGAATAATTTAGTGAAAAAAACCCATTAGGTACCCCAATTTGAGAAAGGGGACCTGGCTTGACAGGGGTTGGAGCCCTAAGAGAGAAAAGTGAGTCAGAAGGGTCCAGGAGGGTCAAGAGTTCAGATACACACAGGAAGACTTAGCAATAAGTATATACTGTATGTTGAGGATAATAGGAGTTAGGTTTCTCACAATACGAGAAAATGTAGCTAGCTTACATTGCCCATCCTCCCTTGCAGTTAGATGCAGTCATGTGAAATGTGGGCTGAAAGGATACCTGGCACTTAAAACCTCCAAGTGGTTTCATATACTCTTTTTCTTTTCAACTGCCTAGAATGGATACAAAGCCCAGAACAAACTTAAAAATAAATCGGAAAATAAGATTAAAAATAAGAAAAAGGGGGCTTCCCTGGTGGTGCAGTGGTTGAGAGTCCGCCTGCCAATGCAGGGGACGCGGGTTCATGCCCTGGTCCAGGAAGATCCCACATGCTGCGGAGTGGCTGGTCCCGTGAGCCATGGCCGCTGAGCCTGTGCCTCTGGAGCCTGTGCTCTGTAACGGGAGAGGCCACAACAGTGAGAGGCTCCCGTATCACAAAAAAAAAAAAAAAGAAGAAAAGGGGATTGCTAAAATGAGCATTGTGCTGGAAGGGGATTGGAAATATTGACATGCATTCAGTTTTCAATATAGATAGAAAAATAAGACAGACAGACACAGAAATAGAGATGTAAAAGTGTGGGAGTGTGTGTGTGTGTATATATGTGTATACATGGATTTCCTATCTCTGTTCACTAAGAGGACCCCAGGGCAGTGATGCTCTAGTAGCAATAGATAAACCTAGACCCATGATCTTGGTTTCTAGATACTAATCATCACTGAAAGCAACCAGAGCTTCTTAAAAAAATTATTGGTCCTAGGATTAGGTCAGAAAAAGTTCAAGAAGGAAAATATTGTTTGATATGAAAATAATGAAGTACTCAATGATGTAGGAACATGTCAAAAAGACACAGAACACAGCTTTACGGCCACATCTGGGAAAATTTATAGTATCTTATTATGGATCATTTTGAGTAAAATATAAAGCTACAAGTACACAATTCAATAAATAAATAAATGGATAAATTAAATGAGAGAGGGTTCTTAAAGCAGAATGACCAATCATATACATTGAAGGAATGATGGAATTAGGATAACACCTTTTGGAAATAATGATAGCTTAGTTTACTTAGAATGATGTCTTCAAGGCTCATCTATGTTGTAACATGTGTCATAATTTTATTTCATTTCCAGGCTAACTAATAATACACTGGATGTATATACTACGTTTCATTTACTTATTCATCTGTCATTGGACATTTGGGTTGTTTACACCTTTTGGCTATTGTGAATAATGCTTCTTGTGAACACTGGTGTATTTTAATACAGATATTTTAAATATCTGTTCCAGTCTCTAATTTCAATTCTTTTGGGCATCTATCTAGAAGAGGAATTGCTGAATCCTATGGTAGTTCTATGTTTAATTTATTGAGGTTCCATCATACTATTTTCCACAGTGACTGCACCATTTTATATTACCAGCAAAGATGCACAGGGTTCCAATTTCTCTACATCCTAACCAGCACTTGTTTTTACCCTTTTTCTATTAAGATCATCATACTTACTTGTTTAATCTGTTGAATTCCCTAAAGTAGAAACATTTCTATAGAGCAAGATAAATTTAATAGTCCATTTCCTCTGTGATTACTATATTTTTCTGTTAATCATTTAGCAACTTATAGAACTTATCCTACTAGGCAAGCATTTCTATCAGTTATGAATAGTCCGTTGCCTGAAGCTCATGAGAATCTGAATTCTCATTAATGACTCTTTTACCAGGACTTGAGTGTCAGTGTCAAGCTTGATGACAATATATATATATATATACTAGTGATCACTTCTGATGAACAAAATTGCATTGTATTTCATTCAATAAATATTTCTTAATTGTCAGATACTTTGGTGCTAGGGCAAAATGGTAGATACAAAGAAAATAGTCTCTACCCATCATGACATTTACAGACTAATGGAGACACTAATCTAACAATATGCCATCTAACAATGACATAAATAAATATAAAATTACAGCAATAATAAGAGCTATGAAGAATAGTAACCTAACAGTTCATAACCTGGTCTGAATTTTTCTTCCTTTCACATTAATGAAAACAAGTCTTTATTAAGTTATTTTTAATATCAGAAAAGTGAAGCTGTCATAATTTTCTTTATAGCAAATGTATAATATCAGTGTTTTAATCATTTTAAATTAAAGGCCCTTTATAATAAAATATATGAGTAAAGTGTAAACTTTACTCAAATTGAATTTATAATCCCTATGAGTTTACTGAATATGTAACGAAAGAGT
>NW_006793646.1:2328641-2360361 GCF_000442215.2 Lipotes vexillifer | reverse complement strand
AAGAGTGTAATAAAATTAGCAAATACTAAATTATACTGACAATTTATTGTTTTTTGTTTATGGTGTTTAAAAACAGTACACACTCCTAATATATGTAGATTCCTTGACTTGTTAGTTGCAATGTGCAATGAAACAAAATATAAAATACGTGCCTGATGAACTTTCATTCATATCTACAAGATGGCAGCTTAAGATTAGGTTTTAATTCTGATATTTAACTATCCTACAAGCAATTAGCATTACATCATAAAATATCTTCAAGGCAACTTTTATATACTGAAAAAAATCAAAATAGAAGCCATTATTTGTCAACTTTTATATGAAATATAACACTTCAGCTGGAAATAAAAAATGTGTCAATTAATCAGTATATATAGGATATCAGTGTTTTTATACTGAGGGGGGAAAAAGGCTGTTTTGTGTTCAGAAAACTATTTCAAAAAATAATTAGTGGGAAAATCCACCATATAATGTTGTCCTTTCAGTGCCAGCACAGATCAAACAAAACTTTGCTAAAAAAGTCACTTAAAACTGAGATATGAAAGACAAGTAAGACTTTTTACCTTGGAGAAGAGAGAATGGGAGATAAAGAAAAGGGGTTTCTAGGAAAAGGCAACAGATAACAAATGTTCCCTCTGAATGGAGGGAACATGATGAAAGAAAGCTCATTTGAGTGGGGTGAGGAGTGAGTGAATACTTGGTGCAAAATAAGTTCTCTGAGATCAGTAAGAGCCAAATTACGCGAAGCCTTGCAGTCTACATGGAAAGGTTGTGTCCTTTCATGATGAAACAATGAGAATCCATGAAAGCGTTTTAAACAAAAGATGTCTTTTAATTGTCAATGTGAGGAAGTCCTTTAGGCAGTTGGTATAACATGTCAGGTACACAGAGGAGAGGTCTAAGTTGTAGACGTGAACTTGGGAATATTAGCATTTCGTTTGTGATTAAAGCTATATGTATAAATGGGATTTCCAGGGACAGGATTAAGAATCAGAAGGAAAAGAGCCAGGGCTCAAACCTCGAAGAGCTCTAACCTTTAAATGGTCCAGATTAGCAGGAGAATGAGATAGAAAATTATCAACCGGTAAGACAAACTACAATAAACACACACAACACAAGCAAAGACAAACCCAGGAAAAGGCAGAGGTTGAAAGTAAAAAGAATGGGGTGTTTTTAGAAGGGCACAGCTAATAATCTCACAGTGTTGCATATGGCTGGGATGTCAAGTGAGATGACAACTGGAAACCTTCCACTGGATTTAGGAACACACTGAAGTCATTGGTGACTTTAGCAATAGTTGTGGGAAGAAACCATGGAAAAGGAGACCTATTGCAGCAGACCAAGAAGCAGTGGGAGGTTAAAAAAAAAAAATCACCACTGGCAAGAGACACAATTTTTTCAAGATTTTTGGCTACAGAGACGTCAGAAATGTAGGGCAGTGACTGGAAGTGTGTTTGTTAGAGGGAGAGGTTATTTTATTTTTGTTTAAATATTAAAGGCTTGGATTTATTTAAATGCTGATGGAGAAGGATCTAGGTAAAATGTGGAGGAAACAACAACTGAGACATCTAAGATCTAGAGATATGATAGGTTTAATGTCCAGATGGAAGATGTTCTTAGATAAGTAGGAGATATATATATATATATATATATATATATATATATATATATATATATATATATATATAAAAAAAAAAAAAAAAAAGAAATTGGGCTTTTACTCAGCAAACTTAGTCTCTATATTAACATTGTTTCTATGGAAAGGTCAGACTCAAATGAGAGCAAATTATATCACTTTGACAAACAATGTTCTCTCCAGAAAAAGAAACTGGATTCCTTATATAATACATTAAAAATCTGAAAACAATGGATTTTACACTCTTGCTGAGCAGTGGAAGTTCCATATGTAAAACATAAATTCTCTACGAAGTGCAATAGGGAATCAGAACCTGCCCTCCCCACCCCCTTCTGTTGTTCCAGGATTTATCTCTACTTGTAATATTCATTTTTTATAGCTTTTTACAACCCAAAACCAGAGGAGAGGGCATGTTAATATATATATATAAAACAGAAAAGAATAAGGACAGTATAGGTGCATTGCAGGGAGGTTTATGGTTGAATGCTCACTCTATTTCTGGCTCTGCTTCAATATACATGACTTTGGAAATCACCCACATTTTCAGGACATGTTTCCTTATACGAGAAATGGTTGAATAACTTACTACTTAAATTCCCTTCGATCTTAAAATTTATTAAAGCTTTCTTATTTTTAATTCTGCCAATGCCAGAAGTTTTATATCTTGTATACCATTGGAATTTATATGAATAGTTGGTTTGGTCTCATTTTTGGCAAATTGTGTGGTGCATAAAGATCTTGTGTGTGAGATGCAGTGAATTAAAAAAAAATATATATATATTTTTTTTATTTTGTTCTCCCTCATCATACTTGCTGATGTGAGCAGTAGTTTGTCATGGCATTTTGACAACTACTAGGGCTAAAACTCTCAACAAAATTAAGAAAACTAGTTTTAAGGAACTTTCATCCTGGTTATAATTCTGCTTCTCTGAGGTAGGGACTTAAGACCTTATTTTTCTAAATACTTTTCAAAAACCACCTTTATTGAGGTATAAATGATATACAAAAACTGCACGTTTTTAATGTACACAATTTGGTGAGTTTAGACATATACATACCCCTGTGACACTGTTAGGATGATTGTTATAAAAACAACAACAAAAGACAAGAGTTGGCAAAGATGTGGAGAAAAAGGTACCCTTGTGCACTGGTGGTGGGATTGTCAACTGGTGCAGCCACTGTGGAAAGCAGTATGGACGTTCTTCACAAAACTAAAAACAGAACTACCATATGACCCAGCGATTCCACTTCTGGGTGTATATCCTAGAGAACTAAAATCAGGATTTCAAAGATATATCTGTATTTAACATTGCAGCACTGTTCACAATAGCCAAGTACTTGACATATTATGAACACACAGGTCTTTTATTTTAGACTTTTAAGCATCCAAAGCTAATTAATGATTGTTTAAATTACATGCTCTTAAATGTTCTACCTGACCTCAAGTTTTTCATTGTATTTTTAAAAAGTAATAATAATAATGGTTAAATCATTTTGGAACACAAATGTAAAATTTAAGACTCTGGCTTCAACATTTCAGAAAAGGGTGAAATTATATGATTCATGTGGACCATCAGAAAAACATCCGAAGCCGTCACAAAAGACATACAGTGCTGTCAGTGTGGGCTAGGTATTCTTACTTTTGCCCTTAGAGTGTTGTCATTGCTATTGGGTCCATTTTTGAACCAGTTAAATTGGGTCCCTGTAAACATGTTCCTTACTACAAGTCCTCCTCTCAGTATCAATACTGCCTCTTATAGAGGAAGAAATGTGTCTTCCTGTCTTAAGACAAAGCAACTCTTACTCTCTATAGCTCCACCTCACACCTCTTCTTTGAGTTCTCCTTCTAATCATTCTTTCCCTCAGACTTAAACAAACAAAAACTACTTTGAGAAATATATGGATAGACAGCTTACTTATTTATTTTACTTGACATTCAAGACTCAATAGACTTTAAAATGGATGCTTCAACACAATTTTCTTGATACCTGGTGAATAAAATTGATCAGATTACTTCCTATGGAAGAGTCACCTTCAAATTTGCCATCTGTTATTCTTTATTATTTAAATTAAGGCTATGTTGAGAATTTACCTAGTTACACATTTTCTATATTTCCATTATACCTCAAGCTACATTTTTTTTTTTATAACATCTTTATTGGGGTATAATTGCTTTACAATGGTGTGTTAGTTTCTGCTTTATAACAGAGTGAGTCAGTTATACATATATATATGTTCCCATATCTCTTCCCTCTTTGTCTCCCTCCCTCCCACCCTCCCTATCCCACCCCTCCAGACAGCCACAAAGAACCGAGCCGGTTTCCCTGTGCCATGCGGCTGCTTCCCACTGGCTATCTACCTTACGTTTGTTAGTATATATATGTCCATGTCTCTCTCTCGCCCTAACACACCTCACCCTTCCCCCTCCCCATATCCTCAAGTCTGTTCTCCAGTAGGTCTCTGTCTTTATTCCTGTTTTACCCCTAGGTTCTTCATAACATTTTTTTTTCTTAAATTCCATATATATGTGTTAGCATACGGTATTTGTCCTTCTCTTTCTGACTTACTTCACTCCGTATGACAGACTCTAGATCTATCCACCTCATTACAAATAGCTCAATTTCGTTTCTTTTTATGGCTGAGTAATATTCCATTGTATATATGTGCCACATCTTCTTTATCCATTCATCCGACGGCGGGCACTTAGGTTGTTTCCATCTCCGGGCTATTGTAAATAGAGCTGCAATGAACATTTTGGTACATGACTCTTTCTGAATTCTGGTTTCCTCAGGGTATATACCTAGTAGTGGGATTGCTGGGTCATATGGTAGTTCTATTTGTAGTTTTTTAAGGAACCTCCATACTGTTCTCCATAGTGGCTGAACCAATTCACATTCCCACCAGCAGTGCAAGAGTGTTCCCTTTTCTCCACACCCTCTCCAGCATTTATTGTTTCTAGATTTTTTGATGATGGCCATTCTGACTGGTGTGAGATGATATCTCATTGTAGTTTTGATTTGCATTTCTCTAATGATTAATGATGTTGAGCATTCTTTCATGTGTTTGTTGGCAGTCTGTATATCTTCTTTGGAGAAATGTCTATTTAGGTCTTCTGCCCATTTTTGGATTGGGTTGTTTATTTTTTTGTTATTGAGCTGCATGAGCTGCCTGTAAATTTTAGAGATTAATCCTTTGTCAGTTGATTCATTTGCAAATATTTTCTCCCATTCTGAGGGCTGTCTTTTGGTCTTGTTTATGGTTTCCTTTGCTGTGCAAAAGCTTTGAAGTTTCATTAGGTCCCATTTGTTTATTTTTGTTTTTATCTCCATTACTCTAGGAGATGGGTCAAGAAGGATCTTGCTGTGATTTATGTCATAGAGTGTTCTGCCTATGTTTTCCTCTAAGAGTTTGATAGTTTCTGGCCTTACATTTAGGTCTTTAATCCATTTTGAGCTTATTTTTGTGTATGGTGTTAGGGAGTGATCTAATCTCATACTTTTACATGTACCTATCCAATTTTCCCAGCACCACTTATTGAAGAGGCTGTCCTTTCTCCACTGTATATTCCTGCCACCTTTATCAAAGATAAGGTGACCATATGTGCATGGGTTTATCTCTGGGCTTTCTATCCTATTCCATTGATCTATCTTTCTGTTTTTGTGCCAGTACCATACTGTCTTGATTACTGTAGCTTTGTAGTATAGTCTGAAGTCAGGCAGCCTGATTCCTCCAGCTCCATTTTTTGTTCTCAAGATTGCTTTGGCTATTCGGGGTCTTTTGTGTTTCCATACAAATTGTGAAATTTTTTGTTCTAGTTCTGTGAAAAATGCCAGTGGTAGTTTGATAGGGATTGCATTGAATCTATAGATTGCTTTGGGAAGTAGAGTCATTTTCACAATGTTGATTCTTCCAATCCAAGAACATGGTATATCTCTCCATCTGTTTGTATCATCTTTAATTTCTTTCATCAGTGTCTTATAATTTTCTGCATACAGGTCTTTTGTCTCCTTAGGTAGGTTTATTCCTAGATATTTTATTCTTTTTGTTGCAATGGTAAATGGGAGTGTTTTCTTGATTTCACTTTCAGATTTTTCATCATTAGTATATAGGAATGCCAGAGATTTCTGTGCATTAATTTTGTATCCTGCTACTTTACCAAATTCATTGATTAGCTCTAGTAGTTTTCTGGTAGCATCTTTAGGATTCTCTATGTATAGTATCATGTCATCTGCAAACAGTGACAGCTTTACTTCTTCTTTTCCGATTTGGATTCCTTTTATTTCCTTTTCTTCTCTGATTGCTGTGGCTAAAACTTCCAAAACTATGTTGAATAAGAGTGGTGAGAGTGGGCAACCTTGTCTTGTTCCTGACCTTAGTGGAAATGCTTTCAGTTTTTCGCCATTGAGGATGATGTTGGCTGTGGGCTTGTCATATACGGCCTTTATTATATTGAGGAAAGTTCCCTCTACACCTACTTTCTGCAGGGTTTTTATCATAAATGGGTGTTGAATTTTGTCAAAAGCTTTCTCTGCATCTATTGAGATGATCATATGGTTTTTCTCCTTCAATTTGTTAATATGGTTAATCACATTGATAGATTTGCGTATATTGAAGAATCCTTGCATTCCTGGAATAAACCCCACTTGATCATGGTGTATGATCCTTTTAATGTGCTGTTGGATTCTGTTTGCTAGTATTTTGTTGAGGATTTTTGCATCTATGTTCATCAGTGATATTGGCCTGTAGTTTTCTTTCTTTGTGACATCCTTGTCTGGTTTTGGTATCAAGGTGATGGTGGCCTCGTAGAATGAGTTTGGGAGTGTTCCTCCCTCTGCTATATTTTGGAAGAGTTTGAGAAGAATAGGTGTTAGCTCTTCTCTAAATGTTTGATAGAATTCGCCTGTGAAGCCATCTGGTCCTGGGCTTTTGTTTGTTGGAAGATTTTTAATCACAGTTTCAATTTCAGTGTTTGTGATTGGTCTGTTCATATTTTCTATTTCTTCCATGGTTGTTAGTATTTGCCTTATGTATTGAGGTGCTCCTATGTTGGGGGCATAAGTATTTACAATTGTTATATCTTCTTCTTGGATCGATCCCTTAATCATTATGTAGTGTCCTTCTTTGTCTCTTCTGATAGTCCTTATTTTAAAGTCTATTTTGTCTGATATGAGAATTGCTACTCCAGCTTTCTTTTGGTTTCCATTTGCATGGAATATCTTTTTCCATCCCCTTACTTTCAGTCTGTATGTGTCTCTAGGTCTGAAGTGGGTCTCTTGTAGACAGCATATATATGGGTCTTGTTTTTGTATCCATTCAGCCAATCTGTGTCTTTTGGTGGGAGCATTTAGTCCATTTACATTTAAGGTAATTATCGATATGTATGTTCCTATTCCCATTTTCTAAATTGTTTTGGGTTCGTTATTATAGGACTTTTCCTTCTCTTGTGTTTTTGTCTAGAGCAGTTCCTTTAGCATTTGTTGTAAAGCTGGTTTGGTGGTGCTGAACTCTCTCAGCTTTTGCTTGTCTGTAAAGGTTTTAATTTCTCCATCAAATCTGAATGAGATCCTTGCTGGGTAGAGTAATCTTGGTTGCAGGTTTTTCTCCTTCATCACTTTCAGTATGTCCTGCCACTCCCTTCTGGCTTGTAGAGTTTCTGCTGAGAGATCAGCTGTTAACCTTATGGGGATTCCCTTGTGTGTTATTTGTTGTTTTTCCCTTGCTGCTTTTAATATGCTTTCTTTGTATTTAGTTTTTGACAGTTTGATTAATATGTGTCTTGGCGTATTTCTCCTTGAATTTATCCTGTATGGGACTCTCTGTGCTTCCTGGACTTGATTAACGATTTCCTTTCCCATATTAGGGAAGTTTTCAACTATAATCTCTTCAAATATTTTCTCAGTCCCTTTCTTTTTCTCTTCTTCTTCTGGAACCCCTATAATTCGAATGTTGGTGCGTTTAATGTTGTCCCAGAGGTCTCTGAGACTGTCCTCAGTTCTTTTCATTCTTTTTTCTTTATTCTGCTCTGCAGTAGTTATTTCCACTATTTTATCTTCCAGGTCACTTATCCGTTCTTCTGCCTCATTTATTCTGCTATTGATCCCATCTAGAGTATTTTTCATTTCATTTATTGTGTTGTTCATCATTGTCTGTTTCATCTTTATTTCTTCTAGGTCCTTGTTAACTGCTTCTTGCATTTTGTCCATTCTATTTCCAAGATTTTGGATCATCTTTACTATCATTATTCTGAACTCTTTTTCAGGTAGACTGCCTATTTCCTCTTCATTTGTTAGGTCTGGTGGGTTTTTATCCTGCTCCTTCATCTGCTGTGTGTTTTTCTGTCTTCTCATTTTGCTTATCTTACTGTGATTGGGTTCACCTTTTTGCAGGCTGCAAGTTCGTAGCTCCCGTTGTTTTTGATGTCTGTCTCCAGTGGCTAAGGTTGGTTCAGTGGGTTGTGTAGGCTTCCTGGTGGAGGGGACTAGTGGCTGTGTTGTGGTGTATGAGGCTAGATCTTGTCTCTCTAGTGGGCAGGTCCACGTCTGGTGGTGTGTTTTGGGGTGTCTGTGGACTTATTATGATTTTAGGCAGCCTCTCTGCTAGTGGGTGGGGTTGTGTTCCTGTTTTGCTATATGGTTGGCATAGGTTGTCCAGCACTGTAGCTTGCTGGTCGTTGAGCGAAGGTGGGTGCTGGTGTTGAGATGGAGATCTCTGGGAGATTTTCGCCGTTTGATATTATGTGGGGCTGGGAGGTCTCTTCTTGATGAGTGTCCTGAAGTTGGCTCTCCCACCTCAGAGGCAGAGTCCTGACTCCTGGCTGGAGCAGCAAGAGCCTTTCATCTACTTGGCTGCTAGTGTTGGAGGGTCTCCTGCAGAGGCCGGGGGTGGCTGTGTCTCACCGTGAGGACAAGGACACTGGCAGCAGAAGTTCTGGAAAGTACTCCTTGGCATGAGCCCTCCCAGAGTCTCCCTCAAGCTACTTTTAATTTTATCTTTAAGCACACATTGTGGTTTTGGGCAACTAGTGAAAATGCCTGGAGCACTGCAGGAAAATTGACTTCCAGTATTTTCATATTTTCATTTATGGGTTACTTCTGAACAGTTTTTGAAGAGGGTGCTGCCTGAGTCATAGTTGGTCTTGTCAGCAGCAGGTACGGATCAGGCACCAGGGGGCAGGCTTGGATCACAAAAATTTGTCAGCACTTGATTGCTTTCAAGAGGAATAAGTGTGTGGCTGTACATACAACAGTGGTACAATCAATTTATTCAACAGATTGCATCTTCAATAAAAATAAGCCACTTTGTATCAGTTTAAAGCATTCAAGAGTTATTCATATAAAATTTTACATTTTATATTTTTGTAAAACTTTAAAAACTAAACTTTTTCAATTCCAACATTGCAACATTCTGTTTAATTTTACTCATAATATATTGATACAGATGAATTTGTTATTTAAAGACGTTAACTGCCCTCTAAATATTTACTCTATATGACAATTTTTTAAAAAAAACTAACAAATAAATAGAAAAAAATAAGATATAGGCAAAATAATTTGGAATCATAAACCTTTTATTTTGTCTTTAATCATTTTATTATGGAAAACTTAGAAATAACTTATGTGCAAAAAAAAGGAAAATATACTAAGCTGCCTTCATTCCAGTATCCAAAGAGAACCAATGTTATCATTCGGTGTACTTCTCTTAAGATGGATTTTTAAATCAAGTTGCCTCTATCTATCCTAATCTGTCTAACTTTTTCAAACATGGGATCAAGGCACTGTGTGGTCTGCTTCTATTTTTCCTTTAACAATTTACTGTTGACATTTTTCCTGTCATTGAATATTCTTCCACATCGTGATGTGTGACAACTTTGTAGCATTATATTGTATCAATGTGCATAATTTATATACTCAATACTTTAGGTTATTTAGATCATTTACAACTTTTTGATAAGTTCTTTTTAAATAAAAATAAAACATATTATTTGGTTTACCAAACAAATGGACCATAATGCATGTAGCAATTTTATTTTCAGAACATTTTTATTCATTGAGAAGAACAATATAGTTTACCTTAAAAGTAAAGATTCATTTCAGATATGGATAGTGCGCTAATTTACAGCCTTTTGAAGAAAGGTGAATCACAATTTAGAGGCCAGTTTTCACACTCATTTTAGGTATTAGTCATCTCTTCCCTAGAGCATGCCATTAAATCATATTTAATAACCACTTGTCAAAAGAGGTCATTTGAAATGTGGTTCCTCACTGTGACTCAGAATATCATAAATTTATCCAGTTCCCATTATTTAAGTCATCCTTATTTGATGCCACTTAACAACACATTAATGGAATGTTTTTCCATATTTCAGGGGATGTTTCTGTGTTAATGCGTGTATAGGTAAGTGTCAATGAAAACTACAGTGCTTAGAAGAACTCCTCAACTGCATGATGTTTTTGGTCCTTAGATCTGTCCCCTACCTAGATCTGCCACCTTACTGCAGTCACAGTCCCCTCGTTTCCTGCAGTGAAAACATTATCTTTCCATTCTATCTTTTTTTTTTTTCTTTAACTATTTTTAAGTTCCAGGATAATCCTGGGAACTTTGAGTTTCACAAATTTTCCCTGGTGCAGAAATACCATAAATGGAAATACCATACAAATGTGAGATTGTATCACTCTATCATCAGGACACAAAGGAGCTTTATTTGAAATCTATAAAGACAAGGAGTTAGTGGTTCTGCAGGTGTAAATCAGATGATGTGATTTGTCAGTGCAGTTCTTTGTATTCAACACTCTCTTAACATATTTTAATCTTAAGGAAAGAGGTTCCAAATACAGACAGCCATTACTTTTAATTTAACCATTCAGGGTAGCTGACCTCTAAACAGGGAAAGACTTGAGAAGACTTTTTTTTTTTTATTTGTGTATTTTAATTTTCCTTATATATTTATTTGTATTCTCTGTGTGGAAAAAAAATATTTTTAAGGGGTCATTTTGCCCAGTTTCATTTTTGAAAGAGAAATAACTGATTACAGTGTTATTTTTATAGCTCCCTTCTATTAAAAATTATAAAATAGGGCTTCCCTGGTGGCACAGTGGTTTAGAGTCCGCCTGCCGATTCAGGGGACATGGGTTTGTGCCCCGGTCCGGGAAGATCCCACATGCCGTGGAGCGGCTGTGCCCGTGAGCCATGGCTGCTGAGCCTGCGCATCCGGAGCCTGTTACTCTGCAACGGGAGAGGCCACAACAGTGAGAGGCCCACGTACCGCAAAAAACAACAACAACAACAACAACAACAAAAATTATAAAATAACATTCTATTAAAATGATGAAGAAAACTATACTGAATAAATATGATTGTTATGTGAACACAAACTGGTAGGCAATCAACATGAGATGGGAATTATTGTCAATTAAAATATTTAATCTAAGTTGCATAAGTCAGTGGTTGTATGTTTAAAATGTAGTTGTCAGAAATAACTCTATTATTTTACTTTTTGATTGATGTATAATTTGTAGCAATCTAATTTTCTAACTTCATATTTCAAATATTAATTGACAATTAAATTGAAGTGAAACCCTCACATGTGGAACTGCTGAGAGTTCAAATATATCATTTTTTCCACTAGAAGTGTTTCAAAATGTCATATACTCAATTTAAAAAACTTATCTACCATGCTAGTTTATAATATATGAATAAACATAGTAACAAAATGTAGTATATATTTTAATTTTTAATTTAGAAGAATTACTTTGTTATTGAACATAATTTCTGTGTTTTTTATATCTCTTAACCCCCATGTCTTCCCTGGCAGCAACCCCCATCACAAACAAATATATTGACAATCTTTCCCTCAAATCTCAGTGCATTTGGTACCTTTATAATACTGACTAATATAAAAGGAACAGAATTCCTCAAGTAGTTCATGGTAGAGAAAATATAATTATAAATGGAAGCACAAAAAATTAAAGTTTCAACAGAAATAGAAGTTTTTTGGCTTCCTAAGGCTCATAAATATCTCTTGTTCATTTTCAGTAAGAGTCATCAAATCAAGGGCATTCTCTAAGTGAAGTCACCTTAAGCACAAAAAATTAAAGTTTCAACAGAAATAGAAGTTTTTTGGCTTCCTAAGGCTCATAAATATCTCTTGTTCATTTTCAGTAAGAGTCATCAAATCAAGGGCATTCTCTAAGTGAAGTCCCCTTAAGAGTTAAAAAAAAAAAAAAAAAACACTCTAAGCTTGTGAGGACCTGTCTGAATGATTTTATTAATAAGTAGGATGTGTCACCACCAACGTTGGCTTTATGTGAAATTGAGTTTGAAATGACACATATTTCCCATGTTCTCCAGTTAACCAGAAATTTCTTTTGGGTTTTCCCTTTTTTTTCCCTGTCATCTGTAGAAGAAAGAATAAAACAAGGGACTCCAGAAGACACCTGAAGAAGCAGAAACAATTGTCTTATCTCATTCAAAATGCATTCTCGCTGCTGTTCCAGCCACATCCAAGAAGGTCTGCCTAGTAAGAACTGGCTGAGGAACTCTGGAGCCATGAAAGAGCATTGGAGGCCTTTCTGCTTCAGGCAGAGGAGGGCTTACAGAGACATAGACTATGATGGTATAGGTGGTATAAAATATATAGTAAACCTGTAGTATAATAAAATGTTTGATTGCTGGTAGATGAAGACAAAACAAAATATTCTTACCTCTGTATGGCTAATCAAGGAAAAAAGAAAGAGCTAAAACGTTAATTACATTAGTTCAGGGAGGGGGGCAGATATATATATGTAAATTGTATGCTTGTGTCTATTATTTATTTTTATAATTTTGTGAGTTATGATTATCAAAAAGGGGAGTTGTTTGAAACCAGACTTCTGAATGGTGGATCCCTGACCTCCTGCCTTTTGAAGGAAGTCAAAATTGCCACCTTTTTATACCTAGTCACCCTGACTCACTTGTCTGAATCCATCCCCTCAGGATAATTTCTTTCTATAAAATAATTGATTCTGGCATAATATACATTCCCATTTTCCTTAGTCCCATCACATACACTCTCAATACTCTCACACACACACTCACACACAAGTGATGAGGCTTGAGTGAGGCAATAGAATGTGAAGTTATACATATGCTGAAGCAATGAGGTAAGAGAGAAATTCTTTGTACAGAGAAAACAATAGGCAGAGAGGTCACCAATTTCAGGACCACTATCTGCCACCATACTCTGCTCAGATAGTTCAAACCAAGGCTGTAACATGAACTCACTAAAGCCCCTGGTGACATGGGACATCAAAATAAAATTTGATTACTCCATCAGAAATTGCATTTCTGGAGGATTCTGAAAAAGTGTGCCAGAAAGGAAAAGGGAAAAGTTATTTATTATGACAATTTTCCTGTATGTCTAATTGATGTACTTGTAAGGATAAGCATCACCTGTGTGTCAAAAAAGTGATGGTCCAAAGTTTATATTAAAGACTAGATCATAGCATTATACCTGCAGTTAGTGGAATTATGATAGTATTCATATAATTGAGACAGTCTTCTCTGGGGTTAGATTTTTAACATAAGAAATTAAACATATATTTGTTTATCAAAAACAATTCTGGAGTTTTAGAGTAGCCTGAAGCAAAAGGAAAACATCACCTTCATACTTTTATCTTTGTAGGTGGGACATATGAAATATAAATTATATTATCCATTTCACATTGTTTCTTTCTTGATAAGAAAATAGTACCGATGAGAAAATTTGTCTTATAATATTTTTTCTGAAGAAAATGTGAGTCTCTAGGTGTAGAAACAAATGATTAATTACAACCTACACACTACCACCCAGTTATTTTGAAAATCAAAATGCTCTCTCCCATGGCTCAGATTTTCCACACTGGAAGGAATTCCATCCATTGACTTGAAGAAGAATAATAGTCTAAAGAATTATCAAGAAAGATGCTAATCAATCCATTTGAAATTACTATTTGATTTCTGATTTTGCTTCCCAAGGGAATTTATCTGCTCTCCACCCCTGAAACACACACACCCTATTCTAGAAATCAAGTATAAGATCAAACATGTTAAAAAATAAAATAATTTTTCAGGAGCCTATGATCAGATAGTAAAACAAAGCTTTCAAATAAGTCTATCAGGATGAATTTCACTGAGGATTTCCATAACATCCTAAAATAGGAAGCCATGGCATAAAAGCACCCTTTAAAAAAAGTATTTCCTCCCCCTTTAATTCCATTATTTGTTATATTATTTTTGTGCTGAATTTATCTGCTTTCTAACAGATTTGATATGTGCTATGGTTAGGATTCTAATTGGGGTTAAGTCCTGAGGCTAGGAAGATGATGAAATTTCAAAGGAGTCGTGATCTTGTAAATCATTATCACAGTGTCTTTAGGAAAGGCAGTGTGTTGTTGTGCATTTCATATATCATCCAAGACAGTGTTTGGACTCATTACAGGCTATGTATAAACTGTAAAATATCAATCACTGACTTCTTATTTCTTCTTAAATCAAAAAGAAATGTGTTTTACAAACAGTAAGAGGATAAAGTGAACATTTCCTCCATGCATATATTGCAAAGACAATTTGCTGAAAAGCAGAGTTGGTGTTTAGTAACATTTCTTTAGTGATTAACAGGCATTCATTAAAGGGAATTTTCATAACTTGACACTTTCATATATTCTGTAATATTTACTTAATGGACAGGTATATTTACCAAAGATATCTTAGGGAATGGACGTGGTAGACAAGAGCAAAAAATAATGGGGGACCTTCAAGATGGCAGAGGAGTAAGACATGGAGAGCTCCTTCCTCCATACAAATACATCAAAAATACATCTACGGGCTTCCCTGGTGGCACAGTTGTTGAGAGTCCGCCTGCTGATGCAGGGGACACAGGTTCGTGCTCCAGTCTGGGAAGATCCCACATGCCGTGGAGCAGCTAGGCCCGTGAGCCATGGCCACTGAGCCTGCGCGTCTGGAGCCTGTGCTCCACAATGGGAGGGGCCACAACAGTGAGAGGCCCGCATACCGCAAAAAAAAAAAAAAAAAAATTCATCTACATGTAGAACAACTCCTACAGAACACCTACTGAATGCTGGCAGAAGACCTCAGACTTCCCAAAAGGCAAGAAACTCCCCACGTACCAGGGTAGGGCAAAAGAAAAAGCAGAGACAAAAGAATAGGGACAGGACCTGCACCTCTGGGATAGAGCTGTGAGGGAGGAAAAGTTTCCACACACTAGGAAGCCTCTTCACTGGTGGAGACGGGAGGTGGTGGGGGGAAATCTTTGGAGGCACAGAGGAGAGCACAGTAACAGGGGTGCAGAGGGTAAACCAGAGAGATCCCTGCACAGAGGATAGTTGCCAAACAGCACTCACCAGTCTGAGAGGCTTGTCTGTTCACCCTCCGGGACCAGTGGGGGCTGGGAGCTGAGGCTTGGGCTTCAGAGGTCAGATCCCAGGGAGAGGACAGGGGTTGGCTGCGTGAAAACAGCCTGAAGGGGGATAGAGCGCCACAGCTAACTGGGAGGGATTCCGGGTAAAAAGTCTGGAAATGCCTAAGAGGCAAGACACCATTGTTTCATGGTGTGGGAGGAGAGGGGATTCAGAGCACTGCCTAAACGAGCTCCAGAGATAGCCGCAGCTATTAGTGTGGACACCAGAGACTGGCATGAAATGCTAAGGCAGCTGCTGTAGTCTCCAAGGAGCCTGTGAGCAAGCACAGGTCACTATCCACACCTCCCCTTCCACGAGCCTGTGCAGCTCACCACTGCCAGGGTCCCGTGATCCAGGGACCAGTTCCCGGGGAGAATACATGGTGCACCTAAGGCTGTTGCAACGTCATGCTGACCTCTGCCACCACAGGCTAGCATCGCATTCTCTACCCCTCCCTCCCCCCAGCCTGAGTGAGCCAGAGCCCCCTAATCAGCCGCTCCTTTAACCCCCTCCTGTCTGGGAGGGGAACAGAAGGCATCAAGCGACCTACACACAGAGGTGGGGCCAAATCCAAATCTGAACCCCAGGAGCTGTGTGAACAAAGAAGAGAAAGGGAAATTTCTCCCAACAGTCTCAGGAGCAGCGGATTAAATCTCCACAGCCAATCTGATGAATACCTTAATAGAAAACAAATTATCCTAAAATTGAGACAGAGGACTTTGGGAGCAACTTTAGACTTGGGAGCAACGGTAGACTTGGGGTTTGCTTTCTGCATCTAATTTGTTGCTGGTTTTATGTTTATCTTAATTTAGTATTTAGAGTTTATTATCACTGGTAGAATTGTTTATTGATTTGATTGCTCTCTTCCTTTTATATATATATATATATTTATATTTATTTATTTATTTATTTATTTATTTTCCTTTTTCTCTTTTTGTGTGTATATGCATGCTTCTTTGTGTGATTTTGTCTGTATAGCTTTGCTTTTAACATTTTTCTTAGCGTTCTGTCTGTCCATTTTTTCTTGTTTTTTAGTATAGTTTTTGTGCTTGTTATCATTAATGGATTGTTCTTTTTTTGGTTTGGTTGCTCTCCTCTTTCTTTCTTTTTTGTTTCTTTTTTTATTACATTTTTATTTTTAATAATAATTATTTTTTTATTTTAATAACATTATTTTATTTTATTTTTTCTTTCTTTCTTTCTTTTTTTTTTTTCCTTTTCTACTGAGCCGTGTGGCTGACAGTGTCTTGGTGATTTGACTGGATGTCGGGCCTGAACCTTTGAGGTGCGAGAGCCAAGTTCATGATGTTGGTCCACCAGAGACCTCCCAGCCCCACATAATATAAACAGTGAAAGGTCTCCCAGAGATCTCCATCTCAATGTTAAGACCCAGCTCCACTCAAAGACCAGCAAGCTACACTGCTGGACACCCTAGGCCAAACAACTAGCAAGACATAACACAACCCCACCCATTAGCAGAGGGGCTGCCAAAAATCACGACAAGGTCACAGACACCCCAAAACACACCACTGGACATGGTCCTGCCCACCAGAAAGACAAGATACAGCCTCATCCACCAGAACACAGGAACCAGTCCCATCCACCAGGAAGGTTACAAAACCCATGGAACAAACCTTAGCCACTGGGGGAAGATACCAAAAACAACAAGAACTAGAAATTTGCAGCCTGTGAAAAGGAGACACCAAACACAGTAAGTGAAACAAAATGAGAAGACACAGAAATACACAGCAGATGAAGAAGCAATGTAAAAACCCACCAGACAGAAAAAATGAGGAGGAAATAGGCAGTCTACCTGAAAAAGAATTCAGAGTAATGATAGTAAAGATGATCTAAGTTTTGAAAATAGAATGGAGAAAATACAAGAAATGTTTACAAGGACCTAGAAGAACTAAAGAGTAAACAAACAGTGATGAACAACACAATAAATGAAATTAAGAATTCTTTAGGGCTTCCCTGGTGGCACAGTGGTTGAGAGTCCACCTGCCAATGCAGGGGACATGGGTTCGTGCCCCAGTTCGGGAGGATCCCACATGCCCCGCGGAGTGTCTGGGCCCATGACCCATGGCCACTGAGCCTGCGCATCCAGAGCCTGTGCTCCACAATGGGAGAGGCCACAACAGTGAGAGGCCCGTGTACCACAAAAAAAAAAAAAAAAAAAAAAAAAAAGAATTCTTTAAAAAGGAAGCAACAGCAGAATAACTGAGGTAAAAGAACAGATAAGTGACCTGGATGATAAAATAGTGGAAATAACTACTGCAGAGCGGAATAAAGGAAAAGAATGAAAAGAATTTAGGACAGTCTCAGAGACCTCAACATTAAACACACCAACAGCGGAATTATAGGGGTCCCAGAAAAAGAAGACAAAAACAAAGAGACTGAGAAAATATTTGAAGAGATTTTAGTGGAAATTTTCCCTAATATGGGAAAGGAAATAGTCAATCAAGTCTGGAGAGTCCAGGAAGCACAGAGAGTCACATCTAGGATATATCCAAGGAGACACACACCAAGACACATATTAATCAAACTATCAAAAATAAATACAAAGAAAAAATATTAAAAGCAGCAAGGGAAAATTAACAAATACATACAAGGGAATCCCCATAAGGTTAACAGCTGATATTACAGCAGAAACTCTGCAAGCCAGAAGGGAGTAGCAGGACATATTTAAAGTGATGAAAATGAAAAATCTACAACCAAGATTACTCTACCCAGCAAGGATCTCACTCAGATTTGACAGAGAGATTAAAACCTTCACAGACTAGCAAAAGTTAAGAGAATTCAGCAAAACCAAACCAGCTTTACAACAAATGCTGAAGGACCTTCTCTAGGCAGAAAACACAAGAGAAGGAAAAGACCTACTATAACAATGCCAAAACAATTAAGAAAATAGTAATAGGAACATACATATCAATAACTCCCTTAAAAGTAAATGGATTAAATGCTCCAAACAAAAGACATAGACTGGCATAGACTAGCTGAATGGATACAAAAACAAGACCCATATATATGCTGTCTACAAGACACCTACTTCAGACTGAGGGCCACATACAGAATGAAAGTGAGGGGATAGAAAAAGATATTCCATGAAAATGGAAAACAAAAGAAAGCTGGAGTAGCAGTTCTCATATCAGACAAAATAGACTTTAAAATAAAGACTATTACAAGAGAAAAAGAAGGACACTACATAATGATCCGATCCAAGAAGAAGATATAACAATTGTAAATATTTATGCACCCAACATAGGAGCACCTCAATACATAAGGCAAAAACTAGCAGCCATAAAAGGGGAAATCGACAGTAACACATTCATAGTAGGGGACTTCAACACCCCACTTTCACCAATGGACAGATCATCCAAAATGAAAATAAATAAGGAAACACAAGCTTTAAATCACACATTAAACAAGATGGACTTAATTGATATTTATAGGACATTCCATCAAAAAACAACAGTATACATTTTCTTCTCAAGTGCTCATGGAACATTCTCCAGGATAGATCATATCTTGGGTCACAAATCAAGCCTTGGTAAATTTAAGAAAATTGAAATTGTATCAAGTATCTTTTCCAACAACAACACTATGAGGATAGATATCAATTACAGGGGAAAAAAAAAAAAACCCTGTAAAAACTACAAACACATGGAGGCTAAACAATACACTAGTTAATAACCAAGAGATCACTGAAGAAATCAATGAGGAAATCAAAAAACACCTAAAACAAATGACAGTGAAAACACGACAACACAAAACCTATGGGATGCAGCAAAAGCAGTTCTAAGAGCAGTTCTATAGCAAATAATGCTACCTCAAGAAACAAGGAAAATCTCAAATAAACAACTTAACTTTACATCTAAAACAATTAGAGAAAGAACAAAAAAACCCCCAAAGTTAGCAGAAGGAAAGAAATCATAAAGATCAGATCAGAAATAAATGAAAAAGAAATGAAGGAAATGATACAGAGATCAATAAAACAAAAGCTGGTTCTTTGAGAAGATAAAAAAAATTGATAAACCATTAGACTCATCAAGAAAAAAAGGGAGAAGACTCAAATCAACAGAATTAGAAATGAAAAAGGAGAAGTAACAACTGATACTGCAGAGATACAAAGGATCCTGAGAGATTACTACAAGTAACTATTGCCAATTAAATGAACAACCTGGAAGAAATGGACAAATTCTTAGAAATGCACAACATTCTGAGACTAAACCAGGGAGAAATAGAAAATATAAACCAACCAATCACAAGTACTGAAATTGCAACTGTGACTAAAAATTTTCCAACAAACAAAAACCCAGGACCTGATGGCTTCACAGGTGAATTCTACCAAACATTTAAAGAGCTAACACCTATCCTTCTCAAACCCTTCCAAAACATATCTGTTGGAGGAACCCTCCCAAATTCATTCAATGAGGACACCATCACTCTGATACCAAAACCAGACAAAAATGTCACAAAAAAAGAAAAGTACAGGGCGATATCACTGATGAACATAGATGCAAAAATCCTGAACACAATACTAGCAAACAGAATATAAAAGCACATTAAAAGGATCATACACCATGATCAAGTAGGGTTTATCCTAACAATGCAAGGATTCTTCAGTATACAAAATCAATGAATGTGATAAACCATAGTAAAAAATTGAAGTACATAAGCCATATGATCATCTCAGTAGATGTAGAAAAGCTTTTGACTAAATTAAACTCCATTTATGATAAAAAAAAAAAAACTTTCAGAAAGTAGACATAGAGGGAGCTTACCTCAATATAATAAAGGCCATATATGACAAACCCACAGCCAACATCATTCTCAATGGTGAAAAACTGAAACCATTTCTATTAAGATCAGGAACATGACAAGGTTGCTCACTCTCACCACTATTATTCAACATAGTTTTGCAAGTTTTAGCCACAGCAATCAGAGAAGAAAAAGAAATAAAATGAATCCAAATTAGAAAGAAGTAAAACTGTCACTGTTTGTAGGTGACATGATATTATACATAGAGTATCCTAAAGATGCTACCAGAAAACTATGAGAACTAATCAATGAATTTGGTAAAGTAGCAGGATACAAAATTAACGCACAGAAATCTCTTTCATTCCTATACACTAATGATGAGAAATCTCAAAGAGAAATTAAGGAAACACTCCCATTTACAACTGCAACAAAAAGAATAAAATACCTAGGAATAATCCTACCTAGGGAGACAAAAGACCTGTATGCAGAAAACAATGAGACACTGATGAAAGAAATTAAAGATAATACAAACAGATGGAGAGATATACCATGTTCTTGGATTGGTAGAATCAGCATTGTGAAAATGACTATACTACCCAAAGCAATTACAGGTTCAATGCAATCCCTATCAAACTACCAATGGCATTTTTCACAGAACTAGAACAAAAATACTATATGCTAACACATATATATGGAATCTAAAAAAAAAAAAAAAAAAAAAAGATGGTTCTGAAGAACCTAGGGGCAGGAAAGGAATAAAGATGCAGATGTAGCAAATGGACTTGAGGACATGCGGAGGGGGAAATGAAAGTTGGGATGAAGTGAAAGGGTGGCATGGACATATATACATTACCACATAAAAAATAGTTAGCTAGTGGGATACAGCAGCAGAGCACAAGGAGATCACCTCAGTGTTTTGTGTCCACCTGGAGGGTTGGGACAGGGAGGGTGGGAGGGAGATGTCAGATTGAGGTGATATGGGGATATATACATATATGATTCACTTTGTTATACAGCAGAAACTAACACACCATTGTAAAGCAATTATATTCCAATAAAGATGTTAAAAAAAAGCAAAGAAAAAAATAATGAAAAGCTAAAGCAAGACATAGAAGAATAGCAAAATGCTACATTTACTCCTGTGAAAATAATATTGCCTCCATTCTTATACAGAATTATGGAAATAACATGATGTTTGATATGAAGTCATTTAAGGAGACAAGACATATTTTATTCAATTTTAGTATTTCCATTGCCTCATTGTTAGCAACGCAAAATGATCAGATAATAACTTTTTTTTCCAAAAGAGAGGATATCTAAAATCTTTGTGCCACCTGCATATACCCAAATTCTATACAATTTTGACACATATAACATTGATATTACATGGTGTTTTGCTTATCCTGCTAATTGTCCTCACAAACTGAAATTATATAAAGTTATTTTCTGTGGCAATATCTTTTTATGACCTTCTTCAAATTTCCAAATGGTGTTTAAACAATATGGAGTATTTGATTCTCAGATTTAAAAATGTAAAGTATCTGCTGGGATGCTCTCTGGAAATGACTGCTTCCTCATAATTTCTTGGATCTTCTTTTGTGAATGAGGAAAAGTAGAAACAGTAAGACATTGATATTAATGAAAGAATAAAGTTTTGGTCTTTGAATATTTTATTTAACTAAGAGAATTTTGTGAATTACTTAGTGACCATGAGACTCTTGAAGTCTTTTAAATCAGTAGGCAAATGTGTGTGGTAGCATTTTCCTCAAAGTTTCACTTCCTTGGTGTAACGTATGTCCTTTTCACTAAGAAAATACTATAAAATGCTTGGAAATATGTCTAATGCCAATATGTAAAAATAGTATATAATCTACTTATTGTTGACTTTCCAAGAGGTGTCTAGTATGTTTGAATTTTATTTGTCATCAATATCTGAACTTTGACAACATCTATTATCTAGTAAGCCATAGATTTCAACTAATTGCATTTAACATTTATGTACTAACCATATATATTTTTTAACTTAAAATGATAGGTAAGAATTTTAGTGGTTAAAAATTATAATCCTGTCAGTGAAAAGTCATGGATTTCTTGGTCTCCATTATATTATTCCAAGGTAAAACTTCAATACAATAACAATTGAATCATGATTTTTACAACACAAAGCTCAGAAACAAATTCTTTTTCACATAAAATTCTTCAGCAAAATTATGGTGCAAATACCCATCTTGAAATAATTAACAGAAAGAAAATTAATATGTTCATATACCTTACAGCATGTGATTTTCATACTAATCTCATGAGACAAATAAGTCATTTTCTTCCCCTTTTAAGACTAATAATATTGAAATTTTCTACCGAAGGGCACACAATAATTATGTGATAGAGAGAAACCTAGAATTTATGTCTCTTGCATTTACAACCAGGCTTCTTTTTACTACAGCTAACTGCAATTTTCTGGAGACTTACCATCCTTGGCACCCAGAGTATGGGGTTACTTTATATGTGAAAACTACAGACTGGGATACTTCATAAATGAAACATACTTTGATTGGAATGTGCAGTACATTTTCTTCATGCAAATACTCTTATATAAGGAATTATATGAATTTAAGTTCATTTGAAAAAGCACAACACAGGGTAAAACTTCCAGAATGGTGAAGTAAGGGACTCCAAAAATCCACTCTTTCATAAAAACAAGGAGAACATTTGCCAATATTGCCAAAATCAACTCTTTCAGAACTCTTAACTAAAGGCTTAGAACAGTCCAAGGTTTGTTTATATATTCAAGTAAAATAGTTGAAACTTGCTACTCAGGTCAAATATATTCTTACCTATTTTTTGCCTGCTTGATCTAGCAAGTAGTGATACAGAGTGTTGAAATCTCCAACCATAGAATAGTGGATTTGTTTGCTTTACCTTTCATTTCTATCAGCTTTGTCTAATAAATGTTGATATTCTTTAAAAAAAATATATTGGGATATAGTTGATTTACAGTGCTGTGCTAGTTTCAAGTATACAGCAAAGTGAATCAGTTATACATATACATATATTCACTCTTTTAGATTCTCCTCCCATATAGTCCATTACAGAGTATTGAGTAGAGTTCCCTGTGCTATACAGTAGGTCCTTATTAGTTACTATTTTATATATATAGTGGTGTGTATATGTCAATCCTAATCTCCCCGTTTATCTCCCCAATGACCCCCCTTCTGTTTTGTAGATAAGTTCATTTGTGCCCTTCTTTTAGATTCCACATATAAGTGATATCATATTATATTTGTCTTTCTCTGACTTACTTCACTCAGTAAGACAATCTTTAGGTCCATCCATGTTGTTGCAAATTGCATTATTTCATTCTTTTTAATGAGTGAGTAACATTCCATTGTATATATGTACCACATCTTCATCCCTCTTTTATTAAGTGTATACATGTTTAGGATTTTATGTCGTTTTGGAAAATTGACCTATTTCTAATTATGTAACATCCTTTTTATGCTTGGTAATCTTCCTTTTCTGAAGTCTGCTATGTCTGACATTAATGTAGCTACTCAGCTTCCTTTCAATTATTATAAAAAAAATTGGAAATCAACCAATGTAATTTACCATATCAATAGGCTAAAGAAGAAAAATTATATGATTATATCAGTTGATGTAGAAAAATCATTTGACAAAATCCAACACCTATTCACTGAAAGAAAATCTCAGCAAAGTAAAAATAGACGGGTAGTCCTCAACTTAATTAAAAAAAAAATACCTACAAAAGACCTACATTAACATCATCCTTGATAAGATACAGTATTTATTCTACTACTATCAAGAACACATCAAGGATGCCCTCTCCCATCACTCTTGTTCAACATCATACTGGAAGTCATAGCTAGTGCAAAAGATAAGTAAAAGATATAACAATATGAGATTAAAAGAGAAGAAATGAAATTGCCTTTATTTGAAGATGACATGATTATAGTTAGGACAAAAATAATCTACAAATAAAATACTGGAAAGAATATAGCAAGTTGAAGGATAAAAGATCAATATAAAAATGTCATTCATTTCCAGTATACCAGCAACAAACAACTGAAATTTGGAATTAAAAATAAAACTACCATTTACATTAGCACGAAAAAATATAATACTTAGATGTAAATCTTACAAAATATGTTCAGATTATTTTGCAGTAAACTAAAAACCAATGACAAAAGTAATCAAAGAAGATTTAAATAAATGGAGGGATAGTCTGTATTGTAGTACTGAAGACTCAAACCATCCAGGGTTTCCTCCTCCCAATGATGGCTTTATTATTTATCTTTGATGAAGGTCTTAAAAACCAAATCATATTTTCCCAACTTGATCTATACACCAATGGAATTCTAATCAGAATTCAAGCAAAATATTTTGAAGATACCAAAAATTTGATTTTAAATTTTTTATGGAAATGTAAAGGAGCTAGAATAACTGACACAGTATTGAGAAAGATCATGAAGTTGAACAATGCAAACTACATGGTTCAAGACATAAAGCTAGAGTAACAATGAAAACATGAAATTGGCAAAATAATAGACAAATATATTAATGGACCAGAATACAGAGCCAAAAATAAATCCACACAGATATAATCAACTGAATTTTGACAAAGGAACAAAGGCAGTTCAATGTAGAAAGGATAGTCTTTTCAACAAATGGTTCTTGATCAATTGGACATCCTTACATGGAAAAAAAAAAAAAAGAACCTAAACACAGAACTTACACCTTCAAAAAATTAACTCAAAATGTGTGATGGACCTAACTGTAAAATTTAAAACTATAAAACTCCTAAATAAAGCACAAGAGAAAATATATGTGATCGTGTTTTGTACTTAATTTTAGGTACAAACAAAAGATGAAATCCATCAGAGAAAAATAGATAAGTTGAACTTGATTAAAATTAAAAAGCTTCTGTTCTGAGAAAGACACTCTTAAGAGAATATGATTTCTAAACCATAGATTAGAAAAGACGTTTAAAAAATGTATGTGGTAAAAGAATTTTAACCAAAATATACAATGGACTCTTAAAAATGAACATTAAGAAAATGAACATCCTAATTTAAAAATGGCAAGATATCTGAACAAGCACTTCACCAAAAAGATATACAGTTGGCAAATAAACATTTACAACAATGTTCAACATAATTTTTTCTTAATGTGATACCACTGCACACCTACTGGAATAGCCAATATTCAAAAAACTGACAATACCAATTGCTGACAAGAATGTGGAGGAACAGAAATTCTTTCTTATGATGGATGGGAGTGAAAAATGGCACAGCCACTTTGAAAGATAGTTTGACAGTTTCTTACATAGCTAAACATTGTCTACCATACAACCCAGCATTTGTGCTTTTAGGTTGCTACTCGATTGATTCGAAAATGAATGACATATATGGTTGTTTATATCAGCTTTATTCATCATCACAAATCTGGTAGTGACCAAGATGTAGATTAATGAATAAACAACTGGTGGAAAAACTATACAATGATTTATTATTCAGAAATAAAATGAAATGAGCCATCAAGCAATTTGGCCTATTAGGATAGGTATGTGATATAGATTAATAGGGTACTTGTATGGTATTAAATTAGGAAATATTAGATATTTTTTTAAGTTAATGTCTAATTTTAAGAAATTATTATTATTATTATTATTTGCCTAATGCAGCTTTTTCCTGCATTATTTTTATTTATTATTGCATGACTGACACTTTGAAACTAACACACCATTGTAAGAAATTATTAAATGTCCTTTATAATAGTATCCATTTAAAATTAAGCCTTCTTAATTAATTGAAGAATATTTAATAACATTAGAAATTCATACTAAATGATCTATTAAATGAAAGAGAGACTTCCCTGGTGGCACAGGGGTTAAGAATCTGCCTGCCAATGCAGGGGACACAGGTTCAATCCATGGTCTGGGAAGATCCCATGTGCTGTAGAGCAACTAAGTCCGTGCAGGACAACTACTGAGCCTGCGCTCTAGGGCCCGCGAGGCACAACTACTGAGCCCTCATGCCACAGCTACTGAAGCTCATGTTCCTAGAGCCCATGTTCTGCAACAAGAGAAGCCACCACAATGAGGAACCCAAGCACCACAACAAAGAGTAGCCCCCCACTCACCACAACTAGGGAAAGTCTGCGTGCAGCAACGAAGACCCAACACAGCCAAAAGTAAATAAATAAATAAATAATAACAATAAAAAAAAAAGAAAATGTCAAGGTACAAAATTGTAGATATAACATAAAGTATATTTTGGAGAAAATATACCAATACATGTAAGTGCACAGGACGAATTCTGTCAGTGTTTTTGGGTTCTTAACTATCTTTAGACTGTGGGATTGCGCTTACATGTATTGTTCTAAGCTAAGAGTTCTTTAGCTTTTATTCTAGTTTCAGAGGGTTCCACAATCCAAAAAATTTAATGATTGTGAAAACTCTCTTCTAATCCAGAAATTCTCAAGTCCTAAAGCCAGGTTTCTTGCCTCCATGTCTAGCTTCTTCATCCAATTCCTGTTGCTGCTCAGCAGTTTAAAAATATGTCAAGTCATTTAAAATAATTTAGATAAAATTATAGAAAATTTATTTTTCTGTTGATTTCTTTCTAAAAATTAAGCCACAAGAATGTTACCCATTCTTACCTGTAGAATCATATTGCTTTATCTCAGTTTTCTCTTTAAATTTTGTTTGCAAAATCACATCACAGATGCTACTTGCTGGAGGCCTTGCACATGTGTTTACAAATACAAATTCTTACTTGATTAAGTGGGCTTTCTATTATATATGTGTAGATAAAGAGATAGAGATGATATAGTTAATATAGATACTGATATAGATGATATGGAAATAGAATATCACCTCTGAAATTTTGTTTATTAATTGGTAAATTTTGTTTTAATTGATTATACAAACTTTGTCCTATCTTCTAAATGAATTATACTAAGTGCAAGTGAGTTACTTCTAAGATAATTTGTATTTCTCATACATCTAAAAGAATAAGATGATTTCCATTACACACAGGCTCATGTTGAATTAGAAGTTACTGGAATCAAATAATGTGTTGCCAGGAATCGATTTGGTTGTGAGGATAACACTCACATAACCAAATTGCTTCTACTGCTTTTTTTCTTTTTTTTTACTTTGAACAATGGTTACACATTTAAGAGGGTTTTAGATTCATAACTTCTTGCAGAAAGCTTGACTGCACATGCAAATCATACTGATGTTTATTAATCTTACTCTTCATGTAAAAACAGTGAAATAAAGCACAGGATTTGAGAGAATATCAAGTTTCCATATTCTCTTTCTAAGTATTATGATGTAATGTGAAATTTTCTCATGAGTGAAATGACAGATGTAGTCATCCCTGACAACTGATTTTCAGTAAAGGTGAGGTTGTTTGTAAAGTGAAAGAGAATTCATAAGCCAATGGTGAAAAGCAACATGTGCTGACTGGCAGCAGTGTGTATTAACTAACTGGAATTGCCCCATGTATTCACTGAGACATTCCCCATATGTGTCATCAAAGAAAGTGCCACAAGCCACAGGAAGAACGGGAAATGACTATGCACCAAATATAGCATGTAATTAAAACAAAAACAAAAACAAAAACTATTCTGAAGTAATCATGCTGAAATTTAATCAACTTTGTAAAAGCAAAATTCTGTATGCTCCCTTGATATTTAGTGTGAACAATATGTCCTAAGATCAATGAACTTACCAAATATTTATTGTTATTTATTTCTTATTTGGTATGTTTTCATTTTCATGAGAATTTTAATTCTTAGTCTTAGGTAATTGTAAAACAAAGAAAACTTCAATTTCATTACCTTAGGTCATTTCCCATGAAGACATGAAATCATGATATAAGTTCAAACCAAACTATCCCTAACCCTGCTCCTTCTTTCCCCTCTCCTCCTCATTCTTCTACCATCTCCACATGCCCTGTGCCATGGAATATCTGGTCAACCTTACATCTCTGAGACAAGTTAGAGTGCCTTTAACCAACTCTGACCCCCCGATGCATTTCTAGCTCCAATCCCAGAAGTGGTAGACTAACTTTTCCTCTTCAGTGTGGCATGGATATCAGCCAATCAGAACAGAGCTCAGCCAAAATTAACTGTCCCTCACTGTGTATGCTCTTTTTGGTACTATTCTATTTCATAGAGCATTTGATACAAGTGAGTCCTCCCACCTTCTTGAAATGGCTATTTCCCTTGGTTTCCAGTATACCAACTTTTTTGGTTATATTTCTATCTCATTATGTGATCCTTTTCAGATTCCTCTTTTCATTCCACATTTTATCCTATACTTCTGGGGTAACTCAAGGTATAGTTTTCAGAATTTTTCTTTTCTCTGTTGATACTTCTTAAGAAATTTCATCTAATCTTATGTCTTTAGATACCATCCATACATTGAACACTTCTACAATGCTCACTAATTAAGTTTCTTAGGTTTAATTATACATTCATACTCAAAACAGTATCATAAAACATATTTGATATCAGTCTGCTCAGAAGGTTATCAAACAGGAGCCACAGCATGGCAGCAGCTCAACATCAAACATTCCTTGCAGGAGTAGTTCTTTCAGAAGTCCAAGAAACAGTCCACAGACTCACCCAGAAGTCAACTCAGATGACAGTTCAGGCTCATGGAGGTGAGACTACTTTGGGTAGCTGGGGAAACTTCTCTGACTTAGAAACATCATGTCACACAGGAGTTAATATCCCTATAGGCATAGCTTCCAGGGCCCCTGAAAGAAACATGCTAGTTCCAAGAGTCACTGCCCAATGTATAACCCCAAGGAGTATTCATAGTTCCTTATCCAGATGTCAATTTACAAATTAGGGATAATTTCTGTTTTAAGTAATGTTGCCTGGAGATGGCATTCAACTCTTATCAGATTACCATGGGAACAAAGCCTGCAAGTTAACGGAAGGTCAAATCCCCATGTAAAACTAGAAACGCTTGGCTTCTCTTTGCCTATAAGTCTCAAATTTCTGTCTTCTGCATAGACTTTTTCTCTGAACTTCATACTGATATATCCTACTGCCTACTTGACATTTTCGCTTGAATATTTAACTAATGATGCCTGTTAATAACATCCATATTTGAATTCTTGACTTTCCCCACCAAACACATTCCTCCAGTCTTCCCATTCTCATTAAATGACAATATCTTTCTAGATGCCAACATCAAAATTTTGGAGTCATTCATAACTTCTCTATATCTCCTATACCCCACATCCAGTCAGCAGATACTGAATATCCAAAATCCAAGTTTTTCTACCAAATGTCACTGCTACCTGTCTACCTTACATAGCCACAATTTCTTGCCAGTCATTGCAATAAATAAATTACTCTAAGGTTATTCTGTTTCAGAACCTCCTTCTAAGCTATTCACAATAGGAATCTGAGTGATCTTTTTAAACTAAAGTAAAATTTTATCACTCATTTATTTAAAACTGTCCATTGGCTTCCTACCCCCTCAAAATAAAATACTATTACTTTTTTATGCCTATAGATTCTTCATAATCTGTCTCCAACTGCCTCCCTGTCTTTAGCTCATGCTGTTCTCAACATGGTGGCCTACTGGTCGATCACTGAATACACTAAGTATGATTTTACTCAGAACATTTGCAAAATCTGTTCATTCTGCCTGGAATTTTCTTCTCCAAAATATCCTCATGTTTGGTCCTCACAATTTTAAGTTCTTACTGAAATGTCACTTTATTAGAAAACATTAGCCTGACATAAAACAGTACCCTGCCCTGAAATCCATATCTCCTTCATAAATTTTATTTATCTTCACAATAGTATTTACCTTCTAATATACCATGCACTTACATTTTTAGTTTGCTTGTAAATGTTATGTATTGATCACTAAAATATGTTTCCTGATATAAGAAATTGTGTGCGTGTGTGTGTGTGTGTTTATGGTGCAAATATTATAGCAAAATCAGAACCTGGGACAAATATTTTCTCAATAAATATATGTTGAATAAATGATTAAGGAAATGAATGAATAAGTAATATGAAATGTTTGTGTGTCTCTATGTGTCTATGTGAGCATCTGTTTTGAATTCATCACTAAGTATGAAAATATTTGACATAATCCTTTCCCTCAAGGATTATATCTCCATGGGTTGGTACTGCAACCTCTAGATAACAAACATTTAAATCATTTCTTATACATCTATCTCATCTGTCAGCGACTTAATCTGGGCCTTTTAAGGCCCAAGTCTTCTTGCATTGTTCTACCGAGGTTAATTCTTAATAACATGGGTTGGTCATCTGTCAAAAGAGCTCCTGAATTCTTGAGCCTATAGTTTGTTTCCCCTCCATGGTCCTGTTGTCTCATATTTTCTTTTCTAAATCCAAATTTCACATTTTTCTTTCAGAATTCCTTCAGAGGAACAACTTATAACACTGTGCCTTCTGAGAGTCTACTGGCAGCATAGATATTGTTATGAATTTTCATAAAAAATGGGTAACTTGTGATGGCATTTTTGTCTAGAAAAACCACAATTTGGAGAGGTGTACATTGGTTTCTGCCTTCTAGGGAATCAACATTTATCTTTGGAATAAACTTACCTGTATTCTGAGAGAAGAGTTGCTTAATATCATGAGCTATAAGGTAAAAACATAATTAGGGAAGGAACCCAAGTAATGCTTTATATGGAGATGGTGAATATTCTACTTCATAATAATAGTTGGGAGTAATAACTTGATCACATGATAGAATTGTTGGAAAACCTCAATGTGAAAAAAAAAAAAGTTACCAAATGCTTATTTGGGATACACTGAGCACATAAAAATACACTTTTAGGAGTATTATGTATCTTATTTCCTTGTTTGTTTTGGCCCTATTTACTTAAAATAGTGTGGGAGCTAAAAGCAGATGAAAGTGGGAAGGATTTTTAGGTTTAACCTTACCTTTACTGAATCCTAGAAGAAAAGCCATATAAAGGAGATGCCTGAGTCTGGTTAGAAGATAACCTGGGCCAAAGGAGGGTGATATACATATTGTATAATTAAGATGATATTAATAAACTTTGTATAATGTAATATCAACTACTATATTTGTTTTTCTGAACCTTGGATGCAGGCAATTTCCTGTTGGGAGAGACTCCCAAAGGGAATTGATTTATTATTCTTCATGAATTATGTAACATCTGGGGGCACAAAATGAGGTGGGACTTGAAATTGGAAAGAGAATAATGTTTTTTTGTTGTTGTTGAAGATCAGGAAGTTGAAAGAAAAGATTCCTGTTGGTCAGGCTGAGCTGGGCACTTCTACACACAAACCTTCCAGAAGTCTAGGATTATGGGTTTTCAGTGTGGATAACAGTAATTATAGACTACTTTTCCTTTTTACTTCCATTCTAAATTTTATCAAATCTTATTAGAAGGTATAGTATTGTCTCTATTGTATTATGGGGGATTAGGGAAAATAATGATCCCTTCCCTCCATCAGAGGTCACTGAAGGGCACCAGATGATCACTAATAGCTATAAGTCACAAATGTGTGGCTATATCAAAAGGTTTGGCAGCATTGAAAAAGTAGCACTATACCATTAAGATAAGAAGACCAGAGGAAAAAAGATTGAGTTCATTACATTGTTTTCCAGAAAAAAAAAGAGGCAGATAGTATGAAATTAACAGAAATAGCTGGGAAGTCAGTTTTTTTAAATCAAGGCCAATATGAACTCTGACAAAATAATTTGATATAAAACAGATGCATGAATTAATTCTATAAACATAAGTTAGTTAGGCTCAAGGATAAATAAACACCATTTCTATACAGATTCTATTTAATGACCTTCAGAATGTCTTACAGAAATTTTTTTTTTTTTTTT
>NW_006793646.1:2309673-2328571 GCF_000442215.2 Lipotes vexillifer | reverse complement strand
AGAATTTTTTTTTTTTTTTTTTTTGGCAACTCCACAGCATCAACTCTGCTAGATGTTACTTTACTTTCTTTGGTTCAAGAAATGAACTAGAACCCTTACCTAGGCTTAGGTATATATTCATTTCTATAAGGGCTGTTTCAGAGGGTCTCCTTGCACTACTTCTCTCTTTTAGGGAATTGCATTTTGGAATTTCCATGAGACTTGGCACTTTCTAAATATGCTCCCCTATAGGACCTTCATATTCGCATGCAAGATCCCTCTTGAGTACAGTCCTAGAAACCAGACTGCCCAAAGGTAAATAAATAACTCTAAACAAAGACTCCATTTGATAGTAAAATATGCAGAAATCACCTCTAAACTATTTCAGTGCTATCAGGATATATCTTTTAAAAGGTAATTAAAAAAATTTTAAACCCATAATCATACCTGAACTATTAATTTATTTAAATCAGTTAATTGTATTAAATGCATGCAATTTTTATGACATTCTATAAAAAAGTATTCAAGACTGTCATGTCCCAATATTGTATAAATGTGCAAAAATAAGAATTTGCAAAGTTGTTTTAGAAATCACATATTAAATTAAGAATAAAAATCAGATTAATAAAATTAACAAAATTTGCCTTCCTTTCTAGTTTTTTATTAAAAAATATCATGATGGTAGTTATATTAGTCAGATTTGGTTCTGGGAAAAAATGTTTCAATGATTAGTGGAAAAAACAATGATCATATATTTGTCCCTGATTCTGTGGTTCAGCTGGGTGGTGTTTCTGATCTGGGCTCACTTGGCTGATTTTTGCAGTCAATTGGTGGAATAGCTGAGAGAGATGGAATGGCTGGATAGCTGGATCCTCCCTCCTATTTTTCTCTTATCCTTCAGGATTCTTGCCTGGACTTGTTTTCATGATGGAAGAAACATTCTCAACAATGATAGGGCGAGTGCCACGCACAAGCACTTTTCTTTTGTTATTCTCCATTGTCCAGCAAAATCACATGGACAAGCAAAATTCAGTATGGGAAGGTATTCTCCAAGAACATGTATTTAGAAAAAGAAGTTTTGGCTTTCAATTTGCAAACAATCCCTCAGTAGACATGTTTAACATAGGTGAGTTTCTAGTAAATAAAGAGAAACAGAGAAAAGAGACAACAAAAGTTTGAACATAAACACACCTTATGGTAGAAGATCTTTAAGCTCTGAAGTATATTCCTCTCTTCACATTATTTCTTTACATCTTTACATCTAAGTATTTTTATGTAATAAAATCTATGGGTTTAATTTTGGCTAAAATGCTCATTACCATACCCAGGGAAGAGTAATTCCATAATCAGTGGGAAAATAATACTGATAATTAATATGTATAATTTTATTTTACTTGCCTTCCCATGCATCCAAAAGTAATTAATATTGATACAAAATAACCACAATTATTACATATATTTTAGACATCATTTGTATGATCATTATTCTTTGGCATACTAATAACACCTAACTGGATATCACTAAAACTATCTTAGAAGCCAAATAAATCTGATCACAAGAAAATGTGGTACCAAAATCTATAATTTGATTTGGATATAATCACTATCACTGAAAATTTCATTGTTCTAGAGAGAATTCTGGCTTTCTTTTCATTTATATTTATGGTTGATGCTGCTGCTAAACTTTGCTTAAGGAGACAGCATTATGAAACAGATAAATACCATTAATGAAACCACAACTTCCAGAAAAATATGAGTTAATAAAGGAGAGAAAGTTTGGCGCATGTGGCCGATTTTCACTTGTAACCACCTACATAGCTTGAAAACATAGCTGCCAGACTATGAATAATAAATAACATGGTCTACTTGGAAAACGATGCCAAATTATATCATACCATAATGGTTGATTGCTGGGATACAATCAGAGTTTCTTAAGTAACATGAGAAAATTTGTGCTGTGGTGTTGTGTACTGTATTGTTTTTCAAGTTGAGTTTAGTTGAGGCATGAGGGCTGGCATATACAGTGAATGTAAAATTCTATTTCAAAGTATTGAATTCTTGCAGGAAAATATTTAAACAATGAATGAGGTATAATCTTGGCCAAAAGTATGCAATATGAAAACAAGATTAAGTTGTTAGCTAACTAAGGTAAAATCCATAACCTTGTCTATGACTTATCTTGGGAAAGTTTACAACTTTTATGGTATGTAGTTTAAAAAAACAGAGAACATTTCATTTCAAGATAGCTGTAACATAAATTTAATGAACTCACTAGAAGTTTCTTCTGGGATTTCTAAATAACACTAATATTGCTTTGTCTCATTTCCACATCATACATTACAGGAATACAAAAATCTTTCAATTCCAACATGAAATGTAGAGAGATCTAAATTTTATTTGTGGACTACTGAAATGTTAGTGTTTTGTTATACTTCTGTTTAATAGAAGGATTTGTATATATGAGGGAAAGGATCCTAAACTGTTTTACTTTAACATTTATTTAGATAAGTATATATGCATATTAGAACATTTATATAAGTTTGAGTCATTAGAAATTTGGAGTCAAATTTTCAATTCTTTGTGATTTAAGATAGTAATAACCAAACATTTTCACAAAAGTGTTTCATGAGTTATAATTCTGAAAGTGAAATATAAATTTACATACCAGTAATTGTACAAAACAATTCAAATATAGATCAAATTAAGTATAGTGTACTAGAATCAGTAGACTCCAAGTAGATACTTTCTTTTATTTTTTTATAAATTTATTTACTTATTTGTTTTTATTTTTGGCTGTGTTTGGTCTTCGTTGACGTGCGCAGGTTTTCTCTAGTTGCATCGAGCGGGGGCTACTCTTACTTGCAATACACGGGCTTCTCATTTTGGTGACTTCTGTTTGCAGAGCATGGGCTCTAGGCTCATGGGCTTCAGTAGTTGTGGCATGCAGGCTCAATAGTTGTGGCTTGTTGGCTCTAGATAGCAGGCTTAGTAGCTGTGGCTCACGGGCTTAGTTGCTCTGTTGCATGTGGGATCTTCTGGGATCAGGGCTTGAACCTGTGTCCCCTGCATTAGCAGGCAGATTCTTAACCACTGCACCACCAGAGAACCCTGGTAGATACTTTCTGAATGAATCAACGTAAGACAAAATATTATAATAAAGGGAAAACAAACAGAATAAGTAAACCTAGATTTTTGTATTACCTTTATATGGATGCTTTAAAACTATTTTCTAATGTATAATTTTATTATATATTATTAAGCTAATATATAATTTAATATTATATACATATATATGTTATTATATGATAGATATAAAAAGCTGTACTTCTTTACTAGGTTTGATTTACTTTCTTACTACTGCTATGACAAGTAAGCTAAGGTTCCAAGAGGGACTAGCTTTCATAATTGCACAACCCAAAGTTTATAATTTTAAATGGGCCTAAGTGACCTGCAAGAATTCTATATTCTAACATAAGTACCATAGAGGATGTTAAGGAAAATGCCTATTGGTAGATTGGTAATACCCTAAAATAAATGGGTTCCAAGTGTCCATTTTAATTTGTTCTATTTATAATCTCAAAAGATGCAATAACACTGGAACTCTAACTGTATGATTAAGAATTCTATTTAATTTATTGATTTATATTAGCACTTGAAGAGTTTTCATGTGCATGCCACTTCCAGTGCTTTATTTTGACATTTACAGTGTGGATTCAAGACCTATCCATGAAAGGTAAAGTTATGAAATATTTTAATGTAATTAACAGAAAATTTATGTCATTGTAGTATTAAAGGACTTCTTTCATAAAGGAACAAAAAAGGAAACATTATTCAATTTCTGTATATCAATAAATATCATAAGGAATGTGAAGAGAGACACGGCATACTGTCCCCAAAAATATATGATTGACAGAGAATTATTATAGAGAATATGTAAAGAACTCCCACAAATTAGGAAGAAAAAGATGTAGCTCAACATAATAACAGGTGCTGTGTATAAACAGACATTTTGATGAATGTCTCATAATTGTATAAAAAGATTTCAACTTCTTTTGTAATTAGGGAAATTCCAATTAAAACCACAGTGAGATGCTATTTCACACTCACCATATTGGCAAAAATTAACAAGTTCAAGAACATGAAGTTTTGGCAAGGATGTATTTAGAGTAACGGGAACTCATACAAGGCAGATAAGCTGTACATCAGTGCAAATATTTTTGAAAGCAATTTGGCATTATCTAATGAAGCTGAGAACGTGAAGTGTGAAATCATAATTCTACTCCTGGGAATATATCCTAGAGAAATTTTGACCTGTGTTCACCAGGAGTCATGTAAATGAATGCTGAACGCTCTTAAAAGTGGCATTGTTTGTACTAGCAAAATAAAGCAAGATTAACAAATGAACACGTTAACAAAACACCAGAAACAAGATATGCATTGAAAAGAAGGTAGATTAATACACAGTATTACATTCTTATAATGCAAAACTGCTCTGTAGTAAAAAATGATGAACTGTAGCTACCAGTTACACTGTAAATAAATCTCACAAAAATTATGTTGGTTCATAAAAAGCAAGTTGCAGGAGGAGCAAAGAAATAAAAACAAAGAAATTCAGTTGCATGACCACTACCTGGTTTGAGGGAGAAGCAGAGAGCAGAGGAAGAGGGGATGGACGCTGGTGGTCCAGTGGTTAAAACTTCACCTTCCAACGAAGGGGGTACAGTTTCGATCCCTGGTCGGAGAGCTGAGATCTCACATGCCTCATGGCCAAAAAAACAAAACATAAAACAGAAGCAGTATTGTAACAAATTCAATAAAGACTTAAAAAAAAGAGAAACTAAGGACGGGCATAGAGGAACCTTGGTAGTATTATTTAAGTTTGATTTCTTGGGCTTGTTGGCGGGTGTTGTAGTTTGTGTTATATTTTTTAATGGCTTACATATACAAATATTGACACCCATTTATGTTTTCAGAATTTAATAAAAATTGAGAGTAATGATAAATAGATATTCCAATAGTTTCTTGCCACCCCTCTATGGTTTATCTTTCTCCATCAACATTTTGATTCACTTTGCAGACCTTCTACCATAAAGGAGTAAAAAGGGGTTCAGTTATTAGTCATAATAAAAGAGAAGAAATGTTTAATTTCTGTCTTTCTCTCTTCCCAGACGTTATCATTTCAGATTCAGTCAGGAAAGCAGCAGTCACTGCATATTTTGAGTCAGAAGAGATACAATACAGGGGAGTAGTGGGACAAGTGATTGTTAAAAGAGCTAGGGAACTATTACCAAGAATCTCCTATATGTTCATCTTTTCAGGAAGATGCTCAGAAAGTACTGACAAAATCTACAGAGTCAAACAAGATTAGGGGGTTAGACTACCAAAGACTGTGGTCATTCTATATGAATATTTAGTTTCCCACGTGATTCTGAAATAAACTATCTAAAGATAAATCTTTGAGAAACTCGGTTATAGACGATTATTATTTTACTACCTTCTGGATCCCTTCTAAGATACTGTAAAACAATGATAATATGAATACTAATACATAGCCTTCAACAGTGGCACCAATTAGGAGAGTTACCAAAAATGAGTGTTCTGGGCTAGCTGAAAACCACTCAATCTTACTTGGCTCCCTTTATGTAAGGCCTTCCCATCCTTTTACCTTCTTCCTGTGCTTGAGAATCAGAGATAAGTCTAAATTATTTTGGTTACCCTGACCTAATGGATTTTCCACAGAACTTTCCTAGATTATATCACCCTAAGGGCTATATTTAACTCAGATTGGAATTTACAATTTTTCCAACACATGTCTCTAAATAAGCTACTGAGAATATCATATTTACATCGAGATGTGGCTCTGAAGTTCCACTATCCATTACCATGTATCAACTGAACTAGCCACTCTGAGGTGATCACTTACATTTCCGGAAAAAAAGAAAGACGCTAAATTACAACTTTGCTGAAGTTCTATAAAAATTCAATCTGATGGCACACTGACCAATGTATCCATGAACTAATAGAATATTCATGTTAAAAAGAAAGTGATTCTCAGGCTAACAATATCTTTCTTAAAGTCAGTGTAGTTTTAGCCAGTGTACACTTCTACGCATTAAATAGATTTAACTCAGCTACTTGATAAATTAACTTATTCTATTTATTAAGAAGTAACCTCTAAAGATTGCTCAGAACAGAGAGGTGGAGAGGATTAAGTAGAAAACTGACAATTTTTCTCAAAAACTATCAGCATACTTAAATTTTTTTAGTCTTTCTAAACATTTTTAAATTTATTTTTTCATTGAAGTATAGTTGATTTACAATATTGTATTAATTTCTGCTGTACAGCAAGGTGACTCAGTTATACACATTTTTTAATATTCTTTTCCATTATGGTTTATTTCATGATATTGAATATAGTTCCCTGTGCTATACAGTGGGACCTTTTTGTTTATCCATTCTATATGTAATAGTTTGCATCTACTAACCCTAAACTCTCAGTCCATCCCTTCCCACCCCATCTTCTCCTTAGCAACCACAAGTCTGTTCTCTACATCTGTGAGTCTGCTTCTGTTTTGTAGATAGGTTCATTTGTGCCATATTTTTAGATTCCACATATATGTATTTGTCTTTCTCCTTCTGACTTATTTCACTTGGTATGATAATCTCCAGTGCATCTTAAATTTTTCTACCTTGAATTCTTATAAAAGGATGAGGAGAGGAATATGAATATTTAGATAAATTTTTGCAAATCAAAACAATGACTATAACTACCTGGAAAAGCTCAGCTTTCTACTTATATTTCAAAAGATTTTTATTACTTTACCAACAGTGTTAGACAGGACCTTTTATTATCTCCATTTAATAAATGATAATTAGCTTGCTTAAGGTCTTATAGCTTTTCACAAGCAGAGCTTTAATTTGAATTATGTCCATCTAGATTCACAATAGGATATTTAGGATGCTATGTAAGAGATTAATCCTCTACTGTCTATAGCATATTTATCCCTGTCTCATCTAGGGAGCTGCGCTTTGGGACAGTTTCCCCGTGTCCAGAAAAATTTCTCAAACCAAGATAGACTTTGCTTAGAAATCAACTAGTGATACCCTGATAATGCAGCCTTGTAAACCCATAAACTTTTTCCAGACCCAGAAACCTCTTTTTTCTACAGTCCTGTCTAAACCCATGCCTACCTTCTTATTTTGGCAGCTTAAAAGTGGAATGGTGCATTTCATGATTCTTCACTTGACTGGAATTCTTTCCCTTGTTCTTTGCCCTATTCTGCCCTCTGTGATCCATTTCCCAACCTGTAAGCCTTGACCATACTTCACCCCTACTCCCTTTTGCCCTCTTAACAAACCCCAACCACCCCTACACTCCTCCCCTCAACATTCCTTTGTCCATTTCTTGGCTACCCACCAGCCTGGCCTGACCTCCAGGGCTGAGTTTCTTGGCTTTGCTCCTCTGGTGGTTGTATTAAATTTGTTACTGATATTGAAAGGATTAGTGTTCTGGGAAATTCTACTTGCTATTTGAATGTCAAACACCTAATACATAGCTATCCTTTTTTCAAGTATAGTATACATTTTGTTCTTTTCTGAAGAGGCAATTTGGCTAAAGGATTAAACATAGAGAAAGAAACTATAGTCAAACTGTCAAGGTTCAAACTCCAGGTCTTTGGCTTTCTAGCTGTGTAAGTTTGGGCAACCTTCTCTGTTTCTCTATATAGCTCAATTTCTTCCTTTATAAAATAAAATACTAGCCATAATATCATTGTTGAGATGATTAGATGGAGTTGATATACGGAAACCGTTTAGACGTTCTTGGCACTGGTAAAGTGCTATATATATATATATATATATATATATATATATATATATATATATATATTTAATATTGTCTGGAGCACCAGAATGTTACAGTGATTTTATCACACATTTTTCATTTATAATTACATTTGTAAATTATATCAAGTAGGATTCTTCATAGCTAAATTCATTTGTCTGTGGTGGGCACCCATATACCATCTCTGGCAAGTGTACATATACAGTGAATTAGTGGGATTTTTAACATTTCCATGTTTATAATGAGAAGATTTAATATGACCACTTTGGTTAATGAGGAAAAAAAAATCTGTATAATTGCAAAAACTGAAATCTGTGTGTTTTAACAAACAAACAATGAATAGAACAGCACTTTGCCTTTGCAGCAGTGAGAAAATCAGGCTGCCTGCAATGAAGTGTCCACTATGAGAAATGGCTGGAGGTGAGAGAGGTTTCCTTGATAATCCAATTTTGACATTTATGCAAGGGAAATGGTGAATGGAGATAAGCAATGCATGATCATGTGCAGTCCAGTAGTAGGGCCTCATCTGCATTTTAGGAATATTTCTCAGACAGTAGTGTGAGAATAGCCAGAGTCTTTTTGATCAGGTGGAAGTCAATTTCTGTAATATAGATGTGAAGCAATGATGGTCAGGAATAAGGTAGGGGATAAATTATTAAGAAATGGAATCTGTAGACCTAGTGACTGATCCAATGGAGAAAAGTGGATGATTTCTCAGAAAAACTACTAAATGATTAACAGTTTCTTTTATTAAATGGGAACTATAGGAGAGGAAACCATTTTTAATGGAAAGTAGTTGATTATGGATTTAGACATGTTGAGAAGGAGGTGACATATTCCCTGTTGTAGACATTTAGTACATTGTTACAGAAACCATTTTCATACCTGGATGATAATAATTAGACAAAGGCATAGTATAGACAGCAGAATATACTTGCAGAAGTCTTTCTCTGCAGTATTGAGATGAGAGTTCAAGGCTAAAGACCATGAATTGAGTGTTGTCAACCCCCACCATTTTGTGATGTTCTAAACCAGCCCTAAGTAGCTGAGATGTTGAAAGAAAGAGGAAGCATAGCTGGCTTTATCCAGTCATAAGATATTTAAAGAACAGGTTAGATACTGCAGGAGGAAGTCATCAGGAAGACGTGACTACTGGTTGGCCTGTGAGGTAGACTCTGGCAATTGGAGGCATCTCACTTCCTCCCCTGAACTTGGAACAAAGAGTGTGGCCACTGTTCTCAGAGTAGAAGCCATTTTCAAGGACATAGACTTGAGAGAGCAAGGTGTTTTTTGAGACAATCTATCTGGACTGAATACATGACTGAACCTAGTTGAGACATCTGCATAAACTTTTAAGATTCTGGCAGATAGGTGCGAAAATGTACTTGCCTTGCAGTTGGCCAAGACAAGTCTCCTATGTAAGCTTCCATATTTATTAAACCTGTCACCTACCAATCCAAAGTGGTCTGCCTCTTTCTTTGGTGTTGCCCTTCATGTAAGAGGGCCAGTTTTTGAACCAACAAATACACAGAGGCAAGCGAGCCAGGGTTACAGCGAGAGAGTCATTGTAGTGAACAGACATAAGGTGTGGCCAAGGAGCCACATGGTGCAAAGCAAAGTAGAAAAAGAACTGGCAATTTAGTGTGGGAATGTGGGGAACAGAAACAAGATATTTAAGTAAAAAAGGAGGAGGTCAATGGAGGTAAGAATGAGCCCTGAAGTACAGGAAGATTGATTCCAATACCAGCATATCAGAAGATTAAGATTTTAGATGTAGAAGCAGTTTCAGATTTTATGATATGGAAAGGGCATGAAGCTGTATCACTGAAACGAAGAGGAGGATAAGGTCCCTGTCACTAAAGAGTGAATAGCACTGCAAAACCACTGCTCTGAGCTGTGCTGTAGAAGATTTGCTGGGAGTATAACACTAAACTACTGAAGGTGAAGACACACTTGGGCCACAGAAGATGAGACTTTCTGTACAAGCCTCAGGGACAGTAGATGATAAGTGAGCAAGGTCTAGGCTTAACTGGCACATTTCAGTATACAGTTTATAGCCATCAGCTATGCTGAGACACCAAAGAGGGCTAAGCCAACCATTGACATGGTCATTTAACTCAGATCAAAGCTGAAATGATAGGAGACAGGTCAGGCCACATCCGATCTGGGAAAAGGCAACACCTTCAACTATTATTCCTAGAGACCTCAGTGACATCAGATGGCTTTTTCAGTAGTTGTTCACCATTGGTGGTATTGCATAGGTTTTCTACAGCAGCTCTCTTCTTTGAGGCTTTCACTGTGACAGGACCACATGAATTCAAGAGCGAAATTCCACTGTGCCTGTGGCCAGTGAACATACTCTTTCAGTTTAAAAGTTTTCTGGGATTGGAACCGGAACAGAGTTGTAGAATTAATGGTCCAATTCTGATTAATTCTGCCCTCAGACTGGTTACATAATCCCAGGAATGTGGCTACTGATCACTGGGATGTCTTGGAGCCACCACCAATATCATCACTAGAAATCAAAGATGTAGGACAACTCTTCCAAACAAGCTGCTACCTGGGTCCATGGGGCTGATGAACGTTCTAAGAGAAACCGTTGCTAGGATCCCTGAAGAATCAAAGGAAATAAAAGAGGAGGTGACAGCATATGGGCACCATCATGGTACCTATATCATTGAGCCCATGTGGGGATGACCTCAGTGTATCTGAAAATGATGGTTATTTTCACATTCACATTCTCCACGCTATTTTAAGACTTTCTGTAGAGATAAGAGTCCCAGTCATCATTATCTACTTAATACACTTAATGTACCAAATGGAGAAGGGAGATTTTGTTATTTGATCATTTACTTTTCAATACAAAATAACAGTATCATCTTTCTTTTTAAGTCTTTTTGCTGGGCCAAAACCAAAATAAAATCATACTACTATCTTTTAGTTTTTCTTAGTTGATTTTTTTTTCATCAAACCACTCACATACCATAAGATCATGTAGAGAGAAGAAATTATGATTTCATATACACAGTTTAGAGTCTTTTGTATCATTTTGAGGCCATGTAATATAATGATTAAAAGAAAGAGCTCTGGTCCCAGATTGTCTAGGGTTAAAAATCTCAGCTCTATCACTGCTAGTTACATAAAAAGCAACTTGCTTTGACTTAATTTGACTTCACCTTCCTCTGAAGTAAAGTGGAGTTTGCAATAATAGATCTAATTTGTGAGAATATTGTGAAGATTCAATATAAAACATTAACAAGTGCGTCTGAAAAAAGTAAGTATTCAACAAATGTTAGTCCTTAGGATCAAAATGAATACTGCTATATATTAAGCATATGTGTTTTAGCAAATACAATTTTCAGGTGGCCACTCACTTTCTATTCACGACTTGTTACTCTTTCAGATGGGATGAATTGGATAGCTAACATTATATCAATAGACTGATTATTATAGAAATTCCTTTAGTTTGTGGAGATTATAAAATTTTCATAATTACTGTTTCTCTGAATTCTCCATTTATGTCTGCTGAAAGATTTAGGATTTAATGCTAAATCCCTTTGAAAGAGAGTTAGGCAGGAAGTTGGGATTAACTCTAAACACAGTGAATAGACTTCTCAATCTCTATAAACCAAGATTTTCTTTGCCCTCTATTATAAACCACAGGAAAACATTTCTCCTGGAGACTTTTAGAGCACTGCATAGTGTTGGACAGCTATGTGCTGAATGACTGGTGTGCAAACAGAAGACATAAGAAAAGCTGCTGGAATTAGTAGCAGAGTTAAAGGTCTTATAATTATACACAACTAAATGTTTCTACTCCTCCATATATCCTCTCACAGAGATGCCACGATTAGTTTTTCTGGGCTAGGAAGAAATTGGGGTATTTTTTGAAAGATTATAAGGGAACTCCCAGATCCCAATGCAATTTGAGGAGACAGCTATTAGGAGAGGGTCTGGCTGGGAGAATATCAAAGAAATTGAAGTTATGCAAAGTAACATAGATAAACCCTAAGGGATAGGTTTACAAATTAGAAACTAAAGCAAACAAAATGAGCCTATCAGGCAGAAATATATTCTGAGTTAAACGATCATTAACTATTAACTATTATGTAATTTTCAAGTTGTTTTTATAGAAAGTTTTTCTTATAGATCAAACCCCATTTACTAATGGGAATTTTTGGTCCATTGCCACTAGATGTAAAATTTTAAATTTTGCTTCTTACTATTGTCTAGGAAAGCAGGATGTAGCCATAGGGCAGGGCAGTGATATTTGTTCATTCATTTAACAAATATTTATTTAACATCTGAAACACACCAGGTGCTCTTTTGGGCACTGATACTCGTTTGTATACATTTAAATTATTGATTTCAGCAGACATTTTGGGCTGCCAAAAATGATAATATTACTCATACTCTTTCATAGTAAGTGTCTCCTTAAGTAATTTTGACCTGAAAAGTAAATATTAAAACATATTTTAATTAAAAGAAGGGGGAATTTATAAGCATATTGTAGATAAGTTTATACTCTGACAAGGGGCTTTGAGTATGGGTGAGTTTATTGACCTTCATGTTTTATTTATATAAACTATTCTGACCGAAGGAAAGATCTAAAGATAATACAACATCAGCAATAAAAAGTACCCTAGGGCATTATTTCTTCTTTAAACCAACCTGACTGAGGCATTAATAGCAAACAATAAAATGCACAAATTTTAAGTGTGTAGTTTGATGAGATTTGAAAAATGTATATATCTGTGTTACCAGAAATATAATCAAGATGTAGAATATTTCCAACACTTCCAAAACGTTTACTTGTCCCCGTTTCAGTCCCTCTCTTCTTCCTACCTTCTGCTGCAGGCAAACAATCTGTTCTCTGTCCCTATAGATTAGATTTGCCTTTAAAGAATTGGCAATTGTTTATTGCATATGTATAAAAATTAGCAAAATAGAAGACACTCAATTATTAAAGTATACCATTTTTAAGGTCTTATTAAGAATTCCAAATTTCATACAGAATGATTTCATGGTAACTGCAACATTACAATTACAAAGGGTGGTCAGTGACTTCAAGTGACTTCATTCAAGAGATTAGATCTACTGGAAAGGCTCATGCTATGTTTTTCCCTATGTGATTAGCCATGAGAGACTAACCATGCAAAATACATGAGTGAGAGAACCATAGAATATTAGAACAGGAGGGCATGTAAGACAACAGATTCTAAGTTTAGACAAAGAAGCTAAAATTGAGTCCCTCAAAACCTTACCTAAAGTAACCTAGATAGTAAGAAGAAATAAGTGGAAGAGGAAATTAACTCCAGTTAGAGTCCTCAAACTGCCAATGTGTATTTTGGAGAAGAAGTTAAAGCTCATTTAGTTGGCTCTAGGGCAGTGGATTTATATATATCTAATACTTTGCATCTTTTTCCTTAATAATCTGCCATTTCTAATTTCCCATTGTAGCCATTTGTGTAAACTTGAAATGTTTTACCTTGTTTATGGTTTGACCCTTTAATGTTAGGAATTCACACAGTTTATAAATGACTTACTATTACTAACTCTAGTCTGGATAGTGTTTATTGGTAGGCATACAGCCATTATGATACTATAACCCAATTTTGGTTTAATTCAACTAATATTTGTTAATAACACCAACCCCAAGCTTGCATTTATGGAGGACTTAAAATGTTACAAAGCACATACACATATATTGTCTCAAGATAATGTCTATTTTTCCTGAAATGAAAAAGCTGAAACTGGAGACTAAATGAAGGATTTTCCTGAGATCATGAAGGTGTGAGAGATAGAATGGGGAGGACTAGAACCTCATTCTTCTTACTTCTGGTCTAGGACTTGTCTCAAGGTTCCAGTAGAGATTTCCATCACTGTCAGTCAGGTCCAACACTCCCTGTCTCCCCCAAATTTCCCTCTCTATGCATTAGCTATATAGCTTTCTCTTCTCCTCACATTTCTATGTCGTGACAAGTTGACCCTACGTTATTGATAAATACTTTAAATATATTTGAATAAGTCTTCATGGGTATCAGTCTAAACTTCCGACCATGCAAATATTCTTTTCTCTTTTCTCTCTGTAGCTGACCTTTGAGATTAAGACTGTACTTCTTAGCCAAATGTGGCATTTATTTATGTTTTTAAAGCCCATAGTGATATTTATGGCTCAGCATGATCCAATTTTGATTTTAGGAGTAGGAGACGCTTGGACTAAGATCAGGGTAAGATTAACACTGCCTGGCATCTTTGTCTCTACTTCTGCAGGGATTAGGGGTAGCCTTCTGCTCTTATTTTTTGTGAGGCCTCTTGAGTTGTAAGCATATTCCATTTAAGCAACAAAAGGAATTTCCCTCTGGCCCTGTCCAGAGACTATCAGGAACTTTCAACTTTCTGCTTGACTCTGTATTAACTCCTTAACTCTCTCTCTATCTCTCTGTCAAATGGCAATAGACAAACTGCATACTGATATAGAGTTTCTATAATACTGAAACAGCCAAAAAAGACTAAGTCAACCCATAGAAAAAAAAGTTGTTCTTCAGAGTAGCTTAGACAACCAGCAGACTCTATGGGAGCAAAAGGTAAAGATAAATGTTGGAGGTCTAAGACACCAAGATTTGGAAGTCATTTTACTGTAGCTTAACCAATTCTGTCCTGATTAATATTCCTACTTTAGTGGATTTTTTAAAAAAATATGTTTTTAATTTAAAAATGGTATATAAGATTATTTTCTTCTTTCTGATATATTATTCATATTAACATATTTTATAACATTGACTCACTCTTGGAAAAATTAATAAAGCTTTAAATATTTTGAATTGTCTACTTAAGAAAATATAATTTTGTCTTACCAGTTGAAGGTATTGTCATATTATGAGACATGATTGTGGAGTAAAAACAAGATTTTTTAAAAAATAAAAGGAATGAAAGAACAAGGATGCTCAAACATTTAAAAGACTATATACTGAAATACTTTTCATTGACTCTAAGGCATCAATAAATATCATTCAACAATGGGCCTTGAATGATGCTGAACCCAAGAATATGGAACATATTTGTTAAAATGTGATTATCCTAGAGTCATATAATATGTAAAGTTGACCCTTGAACAACATGGGTTTGAACTGCTTGGGTCAACTTATGCTGATTTTTTTTTTTTTAATAGTAAATACTACATTATTGTGTAATTCAAGGTTGGTTGAATCAAGGATGCAGAACTGTGGATATGGAGGAAGTTAGCAGGAAGGTTAACTATAACATATATGGATTTCCAACTGCATGAAGGGTCAGTGCTCCTTACCCTCAAGTTTTTCACAGGTCAACTGTATATCAAATCTTTTTATTTTGCTTTAAATAAAATTCATTTCTTTAATTTTAGTGTTTAATTTTTTGGTTGTTTTCAAGAACAAATAATTCTATTGCCATTTTCATAATATATGGTGGAAATCTGTTGTTGTAGCCCATGCATTCCCCCTCTGTCATTTGGTAGCAGCATACCTCTTTCTTGTGAAAATCATTGGTGGGGCTCACCCAGTCCAGTTTTACTTTATCTGCAAGATTTTGTGAATGATTCAGGCCTGGATAAAGTAGGATCGGACCATGCCCATAATACATGTTAGAGGCAAGACATAACAGAAGCAACTGTAAGTAGAATTCTCCATAAAATTCTCAATTATAGAAAAAAGACTTGCTCTTTCTGCTGTGACTCTTGACTAGCTATTTCCTACATTTGGAAGCAGCTTCTGACAACTTGCCTGTACTAGAAAAGAACTTGAAGAGAAAAAGAAAGACAGATTTCTGTTGAAACCATTGTAATTTTGATGAGTAAAGAAAACAATGGTGAGAAGGTCAGGGCCTTTCTAACATCAGTTGAATAATTGGAAGGAACTATAAATTAAACCTGCTGTGTCTGAACTTCCAGTTTAGTGGAAACAAGCAACTGCTTCTGTCTTCCACCAAATACAAAAAAATACTTTTGGTAATGAGGTCCTAATCTAGTGGAGATAAATTTTAACTGTTTGCTATGGAAGATGTCTAACTTATTATTATCATTATTACCATCATGATTATTATATGTTACCTTTATTTTGCACAAATGGGAAAAATGTGGAAACATTCTTTATTAAATCCTAAGCCAGAGATCAAGGAAGGAAAGTAAGGAATCCTTGGAATGTGGGTGATATAAAGTAAAAGTAAAACATAATGATCTAAAGGAAAATAAAATTTCAGTAGAAAATAATAGAGAATTAGCTTGGCAAAATATGCTTTCCTGCCTAGAGTGATGTTGTCTTTTTATCTCTACTGCATTCATTTTTATTGTTCAGATATGATTATGTTGGGGTATATGTGCTTATACTCTGACATTTTGAGCTGTCATTCACATTAGAATCCATTCCCTCCAAATACTGCATTTCTAGTTTATTGTGACTATTTCAGAATTCTGTGTAATTGGATACTGCATACATGTTTGAGACAGTCTTCTCTGAACAACGGGTAGCTCATGAATTTTGAAATATCCCATGAAGCTGGACGTGTGTATTGTGGCTTATTTGCAGGTTGAGGAAAGGTGAGATCACCCAAGAGGTAGAATGCTGTTTGTATACATGGTTTTATATACAAACAAGAATGTGTGTACATTTATGTGCATTATTCTAGAACATTATCAATATATCAGAAGACCAAAAGTGTTTTTATACAAAACCAAGTCACAATTTTATTCTTGCTATTTCAACAGTTAAAATTCCTCAAATAACAATAAATGTACATCAGCTTAATTTCATTTTGTCACTGTTTTTCAAGGAGCACCTAAAATATTGCTGAACTTTCTCTTTGTCTTTAAAATACTTTTAATATGTCAGATTTTATTGTATTAGTCACTTATATTGTAAGTTTATCATAATCATCCTTCTCTATCTTTTCTTAATGTTATGATAGTGGTAACATTATTTCAGTAGTTCCATGATGGCACTAAATATATCTGTAGAACACTCCCTAAAGTTTGTTTTTAATTAAGATTCTTTAGGAATTAGATAACTGAGCATAAGCTCATAGCCTGGACACCTACCAAGAATTAACAATAGTTACATTAGTGAACTATGTTACTTAGTAACAAAAGCAATAATAGGATTTTCACAACATTTTAATAATACATTCAAATTGTCCCAAAGTTCTCATAACCAAATATATGGCAAAAATACTCACATTTATTATGCAAACACCCTTGTGGAATATGCAGTTTGTCTTTTGTCTCTATGTTCCTTTTGTATATTTTGCCAGTTTTTCACTTCATCCTGTAAACTTGTTCTGTGCCACAGTAGGAACCAAATGGAGAAACAGAAACAATAAAAAAAGTAATTCTAGAATTGGTAATTTTAGACCTGAAAAATATATTTTCTGAAATAAAGATTTTCAAGGATGGACTTAATAGCTAAATAGACATGAGAGAGGAAAGACTAAAGAACTTCATAATAAATCAATGAAAATTATTTAAGGTAAAACACGGTGAGAAAAAATCAATAAATGGAATTTTTTGATGATCTCAAAGAGCACAACACATTTAATTGGAATAGTACAAGGAGAGAGAATTGAGGACAAAAATATTTAATAAATAGTGCTTAATATTTCCCAAATTTGATGAAAAACATATAATTGCAAACATAGAATGCTCTATGGATATCAGGTAGATAAAAGGGAAAAAAGCCCAAAATAGAGTGCATCACATTCAAATGGTTGAAAGCCAAAGATAAAGAGTAGATATTGAAAGTAACAAGAGAGAATTAATGTATTATGCAAAAAGAGACAAAATTTCAATCAATGGCTGAGTTCTCACCAGAATCCTTGTAGATAAGAAAAGTAGGAAACGTCTTTAAAGTGCTGGAAGAAAAAAAACAAATCTAGCAACACAGGATTCTATAACCATCAAAAACATTCTTCAATAACAAAGGTAAAATATAAGAATATATTCAGGTAAAAGAAAACCAGAGGAATTCATTGCCAACAGATCTGCTGTAAAAGAAATATTAAAGGGAAATTCTTCAGGCTGAAAGAAAATGACGGCAGAGGAAGAAGTATGTTCTTAGAAAAGAAGGAAAAATATCTGAAATATCTGGGTAGATAGAAAATAATATTTTTTATTTTTGCCATTTTCTTCTTAATGTTTTGATAAATATATATATATATGTTTATACATCTATATCTATATCTACATCTATATCCATAACCATATCTGTCTATCTATGACTATATCTATATTAAACAGTTTTGTAGGTTTATAAGTATGTAAATTTAGTGCAACAACTGTAAGAAGATTTTAATGTTTTAGGCAAAGTAGTACATAATATACTATAAAGTATATTACAGTACATAAATAAAGATTTAAGCTTGTAATTTAATCCTTATTCAAGTCATAAAAAATGAAAAATTTGTAGCTAAAAAGCCAACAGAAAAATATAAATGAAATTCTAAAACATGTTCAAACAATCCAAAAAAAATGATGTAAAAGAGAATCAGAAGAATGAAAACAGATGAAAAGAAGAAAACATAACAATGTTAATCACAAAAACAATTTGTTAATTACATTAGTTGTTAATAGATTAAACAATCCAAGTAAAAGCAACATTTTCAGGATGTATTAAAACAAAAAGCCAATTACAAGCTATCCACAACGGACATAGGTTTAAAGACAATTTTAATTTGAAAGTAAATGAAGAGAAATACATAAAATTCAAGTTTTAAGCAGAAGACTGAAATAATTATATTAAATTTAAATAAAAATTTTCAAGACAAAATGTATTACCAGATAAAAGAGGGAAATTTCATAAATGATAAAAAGATAAATTCATCCAAAAGACACAGCAATCATAAATGTCTATGAACTCAATAACAAAACTTTCAAAGGCATGAAGGAAAAACAAAGAATTAAAGAGAGGGCCTCCCTGGTGGCGCAGTGGTTGAGAGTCCGCCTGCCGATGCAGGGGATGCGGGTTCGTGCCCCGGTCCGGGAGGATCCCACATGCCGCGGAGCGGCTGGGCCCGTGAGCCATGGCCGCTGAGCCTGCGCGTCCGGCAACG
>NW_006793646.1:2275885-2309663 GCF_000442215.2 Lipotes vexillifer | reverse complement strand
AAAAAGGAAAAAAAAAAAAAAAAAAAAAAAAAAAAAAGAATTAAAGAGAGAAATGGGCAGTTTAATAATCATAGCTGGAGATATTAGTTTCCCTTTATCAACAACTGATAGATTAACTGGAAACAAAATCACCCAATTCATAAAGATCTAAATGATATTTTCAACCCTGTCAACCACCTTTACTTAATTGATGTTTAGAGAATAAAGGCAGAATATATATTCTTTTCAAATTCAAATGATACATTTACCAGGATAGACACTATTCTTAGAAATGAAACAATTCTCAATACATTTTAAAATATTGAAATCATAGAGTATTTTACTGATATCAAAGCGTATTTAGCTATGATGGAATTGAATTAGAAAAAAAATAAAAATAATAGGAAAACCCCTAATACTTGAAATTTACTTATAATTAACCCATGGGTCAAAACAGAAATTGTAAGAATAATTAGAATATATTTAAAGTGGAATTTTAACGGAAACATCACATATCAAATTTGTGGGATACAGCTAAAGAAATATTTAAAGGACTCTTTATAGCTCTATAATTCATGTATATTTATGGGGGTCTATATATATGCATATATATAAGTGCTTTTATAATTCTATAAAACTGTTGCTAAACATCAATGATTGAATCTTCCCCATTAAAATTTTATAGAACAAGAACAAATTAAACCTAAAGTAATTAGAAAGAACAATATAAAGATAAAAGACATCAATGAAAAAGGAAATGAAAATATGATAAAGAAAATTAAAAACAAAAAATACATTCTTTGAAAAGATTAATAATATTGATAATCCTTAGCAAGTTTGATCAAGAGGAGGTTATGTAAATAGAGATACTATATGTTTTTTAAATGATTCTAACAGAATATCATTAAAAACTTTGTAATACTAAATATGGCAACTTTGATGAAATAAACAATTCATTCAGCAAACACTGCTGTCAAAGCCAGCTTCGTATAGGTTACTGTGATCAGCAACTTGCCTCAGGTTGCTTTCTGCTCCAAAGCTTTTTGGATGCTTTGGCTCTCCCACACTCCTGCAAATAAGAAAGTGCAAGTGATTCATATCTATAAGACAACTCTTGACCCGTGGAAAATGAAGAACAAGAGCCAATGGGTATATATTCTCTTTTTTAATCTTTCAGGTGACAACTATGGGAGGCATTCTACACAAATTCTCAGATGCCTCAATGGATCTCAGTGGAATTAGGTCTCCATCACTCACAGCTTGATTAGAAATTCTTACATTGGCTTTGTCTTGTTTCCTCTCTTATTCTTCCCAGTTCTCCATTCCAGTTTCGTGACATCACAAACATAAACAAACTATCCATAAGCAAGTCAAAATCTCAGATTCAGGTTTTGGGGAAGCTATGACATCAGTGGGACCAGAAAATTTGAGAAATATCTGAAAAGTAGCAGCTGGGATTGGAAATGACGGGATAAAAAAAAAAAAAGAGCAGAACAATCATTTGATGATGATCTCCAAATGAATGCTCACAACAAAAGGATATTTTTCCTTCTCACCTTTACGTACATCAGGACTCAGGTGTAGTTCTGAACCACATTATCTTTATTCAAGAATGTATTTGGAAGGAATATTTTCTCTCTGGAACAATGACAGGGGTCATATCACAAGGATAAGGGAGACATATCACTTCCACTCACATTTTGTTATACAAAACTTGCCACGTGGCTACACTTGAGTTCAATTACATAAGATATATAATCCTCCAGCAGAAAGGGAGTCCAAATGCTTATAAAAATTGATAGACATTCAATTCAGTAAAACTCAGGAAAAAAGCTAATGGTGGAACAACAACAAAATTTAACCAACTATTTGGTCACAGGATTACGTTTAGATTTAAAAAATTGTAGATGTTGCAAATTCTCTCTAAATATAGTATGAGAAACTTTAATAAATGTTAAATAAAGTTACCTCAATTTCAAAAGTATAGCTTTGTTTCCTTTGAGGGGGTTATTTTACTGTAAAAGAACTGATTTACAATGAAATTATTTATACCAAAAAAAAAAAAAAAAAAAAGATTTAGCACTGTAAATTTTTCTGATTGTTTTAACAGTCCCAAGTTTTATTACAAACTTGCTTGTAACATATTTTATTTTCCTAAACTTAAAATCTTCAGTTTGTAAAATGTTATAAAAGACATATATTTTTCACAGAGATAAATTGGAAATAACTTTTGACAAAATATGTTACAGTATTTGTGGGCTCTATAAATATCTGAATGCTGAAAAAACTTGCAATTTTAAATTGTAATTTATTTCATTGATGACAGTGGTTGCCAATAACATCTGCATTAAGATTTACGCATTCTCATAAGTTAACTAGTTTTCTGAGTTAGTCTAAAATGTGCTTATTTTTATAAAAGAACATTCTTGAAATTTTAATGACAGTTTTCACCCTCAAATCTGCAAAATGAATGATTACATTCTTTTTAAAAAGAACTATATTGCCTATAATTCAATTGGTAGCTCCACCTCTAATAATGCCAGAAAATTACCAGCCTAGGTTTACCTTAAAATGTCGACATGTCTTCATTGTATGAGATTAATTTTGTGTTATATATCCGGTACTGATTTTAGCCAAACTATTAAGGAATTATAGATGTCATCATACTATTTGAAGACATGCAGCTTCATGTTCCCAACTAACTCCTCAAAGTAGCAACCATACAGATGTCAAATGGATGCAGCTTCAAGCACTTACCCAAAACAATCCATGGTATTCAATTAGTTGTTTCTCTTAATTTCTAACAACCTTGTACATCTACTGGGAAAAGTGAGTATTTACCTTAAAAAAATATAAGTATAAGGTTTGTGACTACCACCAGAGAATGTTGATTGAGGCAAGCCGTAATGTTGAATGGGAATACATTTCCATTTAATTGTCTTGGGAGGCTTAAGGAACATGCACATTGAAGCTAGGTCGAGGTGAATACTTTGAGCAGAGACTACGAGCTTCTTTTGAGCCAGAAAAGAAGGATAATACGTGTGACTGCAAACCATTTATTTGAGCACTGCACTTAATTTTACTCCCCAGGGTAAGAGAAGGCAGCATCCTGTCATAACGTCTGCTATACCACGATCCGCCAAGCATATATTTTTATGTAATGGATTTAAGATGCCTTGTGGATATTGCATAACTACCCTAGTCCTTCTCACCAGGGTGGGCTGGTCTGAATTTGATAACAGCTACTGTTGGGATTGCTAAGCTAATAATTTAAGTTTAGCTGGTTGAAACCCGTTCTTTTGTTTTATAACTAAACTCTGTTTTTCATTTGCATGTGTAAGTTGGCCATCTGCTTTGGTGACAGAGAGGAGGTGCCTCAGAAAAGGTCCTCTCACCAGACTGCAGTGTTGAAAGTTTTATAAATCGATTGGATTCATATAAATATCCCTAATCCAGATCTGGCATTATTGATAATGATTTTTTTTTTTTTTTTTAATTTTCAACACAAAAGAATAGAGAGGTTTGAAGTTGTAATTTATTTTCTTTGCTTGCTATGCAGTCCCATTCATCATTGTATTTTTCTAAGTTTCAGGCCTGATTGTTCAGAGTGAGTGTGCCTGGTTAAAATATGTACTTTATTTGAAGATGGTACTTCTAACTCTATCACTATAACTGACCTCTGAAAATATCAGCAGAGAAGACTGTCAGCTGTATATCCCATCATTCTTCTCTCACATTGCCTCTAATTTTTACTTCTTTGAAAATAAGCGATCTAGGGAAGTTTGCCTATAGTTTGGGTGGAATTGTGAAGGATGTCCCTTTCAATTTGGAGTGGGTTCTTTCTTGCTAGCTTCATTTCCATCTGTCTCCTAGAATTGGCTGGATGTAAATGAAAAATAAAATGTGCGATTTCTTGCAAGGTGAAGATGTAATGCTATTTGAAATAATTACAGGTGTTTTCAATGCTCCTCTAAATGGATCTAAATTTAATAAGTTGAGAATCTAAGTCTGGGCTTTGTAAACATAATTGTCTGTCAATGTGATTGTTCCAATAATTTTGTTAGACGAAAAATAGGTTAGCCAAAGTAGTACACTATTTTAAGACATACTCTGTTTGATTTCTTACTCATTCTAACAATCAAACTTCAATGAAAAGAAATTGGCAAAAAAAATTTTCAAAGCTTAACTTTTAAAATATATTTTAGTAAAATAGATTTCGATGAAATGACAGAGCTAAATGTCAGGTGAGAAAAAATAATAGCAATTAAATGAAATTTATCATTTATAAATCTATATAGTATATTGAACATTATTCTGTAAAAAAAAAATAAATCATTATGCTTAAGTCAGCCTTAGTAGTGGGGAACGGAAAACATCAACTTATGGTTCACATTAATAGCAGTTTTCTTTTATTCACTTCAAATATATTTATTGTCTTCTGATATTAGCTTGTCAACTACCTTTTAAAACAAAATGGTACGTGTTAGAGATGGATTGTCATTTAAAAAAAAATTTGCAAGAAATTACCTTGTCAAATAGAAGCACCTTAATTTTTACTTCAGTTTTTCTTTTAAGATACAAATTAAATTTAAATGTGATATTTGTGCAGCTTTCAAAATACTGAGCAGGTAATGATTAAACAACAATATTTCTGAGTTAGTACTACCAGAAGACCAATTCATGGTATGCAAAATGTTGTTCATCAGTGTAATAGAACAATGAGGAAAAAAATTACAGCTTGGGTCACACAAAGAAAGGAACACAATATAAATAAATTAAAATGTGAAAACAATTTTAAAGTGGTAAAATAGTATTTATGTACCTATTCTTTTATCATTTGAATATTGGACATATTCAGTCTCAATGGGCTTCTAAGTAAATTTGAAGTTCACTAACAAAACTGAATCAATTACAATATCCAGATGTGGTGTTTAGGGTATTTAAAAACGTTAATAAGAGCAAGAAAGTTTTAAGGTAAGAAAAAGATACTTGAATAAAGTCAAATGATGTTCTGGGTTCTATATGGATATTTGATTAGATGCATTTAATGTGCAAGGAAATAGGATTTTTTATGAGAATAATTTTTGGTTTAAAGTAAAAAACAGCCCAATACAAAAAGGCTTAAAGAATAGAGATATTAATTGGCTTTCACAAATAAGATTCTGGGCCTGGCTTAATCCACTGGCTCCAGCTCTTCTCTGAAATTCTCTTGCCACTGCCCTTCTGCATATGACAGCATCTTTCTCATGCTGGTACTAGTTCCAGGCCAATATTTAGAAAGTACAGAAGAGAGAATTACTTGCCAGTGGCTCTCCTGAGAGGGAGGGGAAAAAAACCCAAAAAACAGAAACAAAAACCTAAAAACAAAAAGAACAGTGAGAACATAAAAATTATATTTCCCCCGAAATTCCCAAACACACTTATCTCACATGCCTTTGGCTAGAAGAGTCACATGCCTTCCTGCCTGATCCAACTCCTGTGACCAGGCTAACACCATGTTATGACTGGCTTCAGCCTGATTCCAGTGAGAACCAATCACTGGTAAGGACCATAGCATTATTTTAAGATAAATTAAACCATATAAAGAAAGCTGGAACATGCGAGCCTCCCCTAAAGTACATGATATGGTCAGGAGGCATAATTACAGTTGATTTCTAATCTCTAAGACATCAATATTTAATCAAGTGTGCCCTCACTACACATGCTTATTTTTTGGGGATGGAATACTCATCACTATGTTTTGTAACCTTGCTTCTCTGGTAAATATGAATGTATAATTTTTCCTAAGAAATATAGGGACCCCAAGAAAAGTATAAAAATATTTATGTGTGTGTGTGTGTTCATGAGTGCACGCATGCCTCTATTTACACAGCTAAGAAGCTAATCAACTTTAATTGTGGTTTTCCATTTATTTCTCACCAAAATCCATTTGAGGTAGGTATTGTTATTAGACTAGGTAGATACCAAACTTATACGTATAGAGACATGAATATGGACATGGATGTGACCATCTCTAACTACCCAGATTAAGTCTTTTAATCCAGCAAATTCCTTCTCCAAACAGGCTGAGTCATGAAAAGTTATTTGCTTCTAATTTGCTATAATTTTCTTGCTCTGGCAAAGCTTCCTAGATCCCACTGATTTACTGCTCAAAGATAAATTGCTCTTTGAAGCTGTAAGATATTAGTTTGTGCTGATTTTGTTTGAAGTTGAATCCATCACTGTCTTAACCTGTGTACTGTGAGTTTGGTTACTGTCGTGGCCATAATTCATTCACCCTGTCTAGCTGTTGGCCAAGGCATTATGGAAACTTCTGAGTCTGTACCTTGTGATGACCCATGTGCTGTTGACAAGGTTTCCTGTGGTCTAGACAGTGGCCTGAGGAAAAGTTAATTTTTATTAATGTCTATTCCCTGAGCCATAGTATGTAAATATTGCTTATTTGGTATTTATTCAAAATTATCTCAAAAACTTATTTTCAATACGTTTGTGAGTTATTTAATAAGTTACAACTCTGGATATTTAGTGTGTGTTTCTTATTTAGTGAAGCATATTTTGGAAAGCATTTAATTAAGTAAAATACTTGTCACTTTATCATCTTTAGTTTTTATGTAACACAGTCATTTTAGAAGTATAATTATCACTCAGATAATTCTGTTTGAAGCATAAATAATACCCAAATATGGACTCTTTTTATAATATGGTAAAATCTTCTAGTGTTCAATGTGTGGGATTTTTTTATTTGAAATATTGTATTATTTAATGACATCTGTTTATCTGTGCATCTACCTATCTGTCTAGCATTCTCTCCCTCTTTGTTTCTCACAGATCATTATAAGAAAACCGAAGATAAGAACTATGTACTGATTTAACAGCCATATTAGAACTGAATCATTCACTTTACAAAATAATTTACTGTAAGTTTCCCTAGTGCCTTGAACAAATAATCAAAGTACTGTAATTTCATTTAAGTAATTTCTTTCAGGAATATCTTAGTTATGTAAACCTTAGCACATTTAAAGATGCCGTTAATAGGGCTTCTCTGGTGGCGCAGTGGTTGAGAGTCCGCCTGCCGATGCAGGGGACACGGGTTCGTGACCCCGGTCCCGGAAGATCCCACATGCCGCGGAGTGGCTGGGTCCGTGAGCCATGGCCGCTGAGCCTGCACATCCGGAGCCTGTGCTCCGCAACGGGAGAGGCCACAACAGTGAGAGGCCTGGGTACCACACACACACACACACACACACACAAACACAAACAAACAAAAAAGATTCCATTAATATTTCTAAGGGGAAAGCAAAACAAATAAGTGTTTGTTCTCTGGGAGTGTAAGCTAGTTAGATCAACAGATAGTTAATATGCAAGTACATCTGTTCAAGTGAATTTTTTCAAGTAATTAAAAAAAAAATTGTGTTTGTCCTCATTACTGCTAAGTCTAAGTCATATGAAGACATGTCTTTTTTTTTTTTCTTTTTTTAGTCAAGGGGTTATTACAGCTTCCTTAATCATAACTACTCTGAAACTCTGAAACTCCTAACAGTCATATTAGAGCTGAATCATTCATTTTATAAAATAATTTATCGCTGTTTTCCTAGTGCCTTTAACAATAAATTTAGGAGTTAGAAATTTTTATTCCTGTATAAATTCCTGTAATACTGTTGGGGAATCCCCTCTGCCTCCTCCTTTTGCCAGGGGAATACCAGGAGGAAACCTCTACTTAACTGTTAGGCACAAACCTTTTTCCCAGGAACCCCTATCCATTCCTTCAGAGAGGTGTTGCAAGCCTAACACTGGAGTAGGTAAAATGCTGGCATTGAAGCAGAGACAAAAGTCCTAGTATCATCAAATACAGTCTTCTAATGACATTGTAGCTTTAACATTTAGAATCTAAACTTATTGACTTCCAGACAGTAGATCAATATAGAGATGAGATTTGTTTCATTCAAACACTTGACTCCAAAGAATAGAGTAGAATATCCCACAGGCTTCCGGGCTTGGAGTTTTATCTTTATTTTATTTGCTGTCTATTCAGAGTACTTACACAATTTGACTAGGAAAAAGATTTGACCTAACTCACATAATCTCACTATTTCTATTCATAGTAATTTTGGGAGATAAGGAACAGTAAAACATATTTCTTTATTTCCTGTTTAGAGTTATAATATGTTGCCTTTGTGTTATCACTTCCCCCATTAGAACATTTTCTGCCAAAAGCTTTACGTTTTCTGGCATATAATTACCAATCTTAGCCTCCAAAAATAAAGACAATATTTTCTTTATGTTGGGAGGCTTTGTGACAGTTACAGTATTTAAAATCAGAGGAATTTGCTCTCAGTTTTATACAAGAAAGTGTCTGAGATTAGTTTATTTTTTTCCCCTGGTATTTCTTGTGAAGCAAACTGGCACCTACAATTTCCAATATCCAGTGGCAATTAGTCATTACTGTTTTCATTACCTAGAGGAAACAATTCAAGCCCCAGCAAGTTTTGTCTCCCCCACCTCCATTGCAATATAATTTATTCTATTGACAGTGTCTCTAGATATTTGATCATCTAGCTTGTGTGCTTCATCTTCTTGTTTCTGGGAAAATAAATCTTAATTTAGAATTTCTTCCTTCACTAATTTGAAATAATAAAATCTCATTGATTATAAGCTGATGATGTGCAACTATAAATTAAAGGTATAAAGCATTTAAAATTACTTTTTAAAATTTGTCACATTAAAATCTAATTATTAGAATTTGCATACAATGGGAATAACTACATAGCTTCACATTTAACACAATTATCCTGATAAGCCTGAGACTTCTGATTCAATGATAATATTTTTTTATCTTTTCCCACCATTGTGTGTTGGGTGTGGTAGGGGAAGATATCTTCTTTGTGCATCAAATGCAGTCATCCTGAGAAGACTCCTCTGTACCTGGGCTTGAATTAGATTGAGATTGTAGACCATGAGCCTCAGCTTGATGATATATAAGGAGATGAGACCTTTGTAGGATCCTGGGAAGGAGTGAAAGTTCTTTGCATGTGGAAGAAATAAATAGAAGTATATAGTTTGTGGACAGAGGCCAAACTTTGGTGGTTTTAAAACATGACCACAAGTTATTTGATAATCTTTAATAAGAGATAGGAATATGTCCTTTTTCCCTGAATTTGGGAGGTCACTGTCACAGCCAATAAAATGTAGAAGAGGATGCTATACTTTCTAAGCTATATAGCAAAATGCCATGCAGCTTCCACCTTGTTTAGTGAAACAAGTCTATATGGGATTAGATAAGCTCCCATGTAAGCTTCCCAGATAACCTAATGTCACCCTGCTGCAAGAAATCCCAAGTCACATGGCACCTGTGACAGCAGTCCCAGTGTAGGAACTTCAATCGACAGCACCAACTAAGGCTGGCCTTTGAGTTTTCCCAGCTCAGTTTTGTCAGCATACATATGAAAAAGCCTCTAGATGACTCTAGGCCCCAGTTACTCCCAGCCTTTGAAATCTTCCCAGTTACGTCTCCAGATATCAGACATCAGAGACAATAAGCCTTTACTTCTGGTGCTTTGCCCAAGTTCCTCACCTATAGTATCTGTTATTGACCTAGAATAAATTGACTGCCAGATATTTCTCCAGCAAGGATGGATTTACTCAGGATCAGCAGAAAGAGTTGCAATTCGGGGGCTGCAACCATGTTGTACCATGAGCAAGTCCCCACATGGCCAGAGAAGGAGTAGCTTTCATAGAGCTACAAAGGAAGTTGGGAGACAGGGCTATAGTCCATGGCTTTTCATTAGCTGAGTTTTCACCAGAAAGGAAAAGGCATCTTTCTTCTTATTGGGCTCTGCTACCCTTGTAGGGCATGAGAGCTCTCCCTTCTGATCTCCCCACTCTATTTGAGTTTTTTGTTCATTAACTTTTTACACCATGAACATACTAAAATGTTCTTTTCTTTATACCCCAAGTTTAGTTTGATTTGTCATGCAATACTTGGTAACTGGAAGACATATTCAGCATAAATCAACAAAATGAAGTTCAGGATCTATTTATATATTTCAGCTTTAAAGTATGATTTGACATTTCAGTTATATCTATCACTTGGAAAATTAAAAAAAAAATCGTTTTTTCCTTACCTACACTTACAACAATATATATTTCTAAGTAAACAGAGACTTTGAATTTTTATTTAATTGTTAAATAATAGTTGTGTATTTTGTTTTAATAATAAACATTTAATGCTAATCAATCATTTTATTTGAGTTTCTCAGGGTTCACTTACTCTTTTTTTTTTGAATCTTTACATTTAATGTGATTTTCTTGATAAACAAAACTAGCTTTTCTGAAAATCAGATTAAGTCTTGTCATAAAACAACTATTGAATCTGCCTAATCACACGATCCAGGCTTTTTGTTTGTTTCATAAAGAGCCTTAAGTAGAAGCTCTGACTTACCTATATTCTGAATATACCTAAGAATATACTATATCTGAGGATTCGATTTTTTTTTTTTAAACAGAAGGTTTAGGTCCTCAGTGAGGAGCATGCAGTGACCAAAGGGTATCCCTTGTCTCAATTTTTTTTTTTTAAACAGAAGGTTTAGGTCCCCAGTGAGGAGCATGCAGTGACCAAAGGGTATCCCTTGTCTCAATTTTTTTTTTTTTTTTTTTTTTGGTTTCGTTTTGGATTTAATGAGTCAATGCTTTATTTTACAATGAGTGTTTACAACCAAACCTAAATGTGCGTAGGGTCTTGAACTTCCCCCCACCCCTCCCCCGGACCAATTATTTCCTATTTGTTCCCAGAAAAATTCCAAGGCCAGATTTTGTTATAGCAACCAGAGGCAAATATCAAGACAGTAATGAAGAGCAAACTTGGGGAAAGGCTTTCCCTCCAATGTGGCTTGAGTTTTTGTAGGGGATCCATCATCTGTGTGAAGCTGTAAAAGGCACGAATGGTCCCTGCAGTCCATCGTCAGGGATCTAGTGGAGTCCAGCTCTGCAGACTTCTGGGACCCATGGTCTTGCAGGAAGTGCATCTCTCAGGTGCCCGGGCCAGGTGCCAAAAGTCTAACTTCTTGGCTCTGATCCTCAGGCTTTGCAACCTGTCATGTGTGGATCTTTATTTTTGTATGTCAAGTTTTCAAAATTAAATATATTGAATTATTATCATTCCATCATGCTTTTCCTCTGAGGAGTTTAATAAATAAGTCTGTTGTCCCCTCAAATGCTCTTTGGAAGGAGGCAAGGTACATATGAGTAAGCAAACAAAACAACAAGAGGAGAGTCTTCAAGTATCTGTCCACAGCGTCCTCCATACTGTTCCTTTCTGTTTGTCCTTGTTGCCATGATGCTGCTATGAGGTCAGACTCCTTGCTCATTGGTAAAATCGTCTCTAGTGTCCCTACAATCCAGCCTTCTTGCTAAAAGCACTTTTGAGTTTCAAATCAGTTATTTTAGGTGTTGGCTCTGAGTAGCAGTGCGTTGGCTAATCTTTCTGTTTCTTTTTTTCTTTTATTTTACATCTTTATTGGAGTATAATTGCTTTACAATGGTGTGTTAGTTTCTGCTTTATAACAAAGTGAATCAGTTATACATATACATATGTTCCCATATCTCTTCGCTCTTGCATCTCCTTCCCTCCCATCCTCCCTATCCCAGCCCTCTAGGTGGTCACAAAGCACCGAATAGATCTCCCTGTGCTATGTGGCTGCTTCACACTATCTATCTATTTTACGTTTGGTAGTGTATATATGTCCATGCCACTCTCTCGCTTTGTCACAGGTTACCCTTCCCCCTCCCCATATCCTCAACTCCATTCTCTAGTATGTCTATGTTTTTATTCCTGTCTTACCCCTAGGTTCTTCATGACATTTTTTTCCCCTTAAATTCCATATATATGTGTTAGCATATGGTATTTGTCTTTCTCTTTCTGACTTACTTCACTCTGTATGACAGACTCTAGGTCTATCCACCTCATTACAAATAGCTCAATTTCATTTCTATTTATGGCTGAGTAATATTCCATTGTATATATGTGCCACATCTTCTTTATCCATTCACCCGATGATGGACACGTAGGTTGTTTCCATCTCCAGGCTATTGTAAATAGAGCTGCAATGAACATTTTGGTACATGACTCTTTTTGAATTATGGTTTTCTCAGGGTATATGCTCAGTAGTGGGATTGCTGGGTCATATGGTAGTACTATTTGTAGATTTTTAAGGAACCTCCATATTGTTCTCCATAGTGGCTGTACCAATTCACATTTCCACCAGCAGTGCAAGAGTGTACCCGTTTCTCCACACCCTCTCCAGCATTTCTTGTTTCTAGATTTTTTGATGATGGCCATTCTGACTGGTGTGAGATGATATCTCATTGTAGTATTGATTTGCATTTCTCTAATGATTAATGATGTTGAGCATTCTTTTATGTGTTTGTTGGCACTCTGTATATCTTCTTTGGAAAAATGTCTATTAAGGTCTTCTGCCCATTTTTGGATTGGGTTGTTTGTTTTTTTGTTATTGAGCTGCATGAGCTGCTTATAAATTTTGGTGATTAATCCTTTGTCAGTTGCTTCATTTGCAAATATTTTCTCTCCCATTCTGAGGGCTGTCTTTTGGTCTTGTTTATGGTTTCCTTTGCTGTGCAAAAGCTTTGAAGTTTCATTAGGTCCCATTTGTTTATTTTTGTTTTTATTTCCATTTCTCTAGGAGGTGGGTCAAAAAGGATCTTGCTCTGATTTATGTCACAGAGTGTTCTGCCTATGGTTTCCTCTAAGAGTTTGATAGTTTCTGGCCTTACATTTAGGTCTTTAATCTATTTTGGGCTTATTTTTGTGTATGGTGTTAGGGAGTGTTCTAATCTCATACTTTTACATGTACCTCTCCAGTTTTCCCAGCACTATTTATTGAAGAGGCTGTCCTTTCTCCACTGTACATTCCTGCCTCCTTTATCAAAGATAAGGTGACCATATGTGTGTGGGTTTATCTCTGGGTTTTCTATTGTGTTCCATTGATCTATCTTTCTGTTTTTGTGCCAGTACCATACTGTCTTGATTACTGTAGCTTTGTAGTATAGTCTGAAGTCAGGGAGCCTGATTCCTCCACCTTCGTTTTTCATTGTGAAGATTGCTTTGGTTATTTGGGGTCTTTTGTGTTTCTATACAAATTTGGAAATTTTTTGTTCTAGTTCTGTGAAAAATGCCAGTGGTAGTTTGATAGGGATTGCATTGAATCTGTAGATTGCTTTGGGTAGTAGAGTTATTTTCACAATGTTGATTCTTCCAATCCAAGAACATGGTATATCTCTCCATCTATTTGTATCAAGTTTAATTTCTTTCATCAGTGTCTTATAATTTTCTGCATACAGGTCTTTTGTCTCCTTAGGTAGGTTAATTCCTAGATATTTTATTCTTTTTTGTTGCAATGGTAAATGGGAGTGTTTTCTTGGTTTCAATTTCAGAGTTTTCATCGTTAGTTTATGGGAATGCCAGAGATTCCTGTGCATTAATTTTGTATCCTGCTACTTTACCAAATGTATTGATTAGCTCTAGTAGTTTTCTGGTAGCATCTTTAGGATTCTCTATGTATAGTATTACGTCATCTGCAAAAAAGTGACAGATTTACTTCTTTTCTGATTTGGATTCCTTTTATTTCCTTTTCTTCTCTGATTGCTGTGGCTGAAACTTCCAAAACTATGTTGAATAAGAGAGGTGAGAGTGGGCAACCTTGTCTTGTTCCTGATCTTAGTGGAAATGTTTTCACTTTTTCATGACTGAGAATGATGTTGGCTGTGGATTTGTCATACATGGCCTTTATTATATTGAGGAAAGTTCCCTCTGTGCCTGCTTTCTGCAGGGTTTTTATCATAAATCAGTGCTGAATTTTGTTGAAAGCTTTCTCTGCACCTATTGAGATGATCATATGCTTTTTCTCCTTCAGTTTGTTAGTATGGTGTATTCCATTGATTGATTTGCATATATTGAAGAATCCTTGCATTCTTGGAATAAACCCCACTTGATAATGGTGTATGACCCTTTTAATGTACTGTTGGATTCTGTTTGCTAGTATTTTGTTGAGGATTTTTGTTCATCAGCGATATTGGCCTGTAGATTTCTTTCTTTGTGATATCCTTGCCTGGTTTTGGTATCAAGGTGATGGTGGCCTCATAGAATGAGTTTGGGAGTGTTCCTCCCTCTGTTATATTCTGGAAGAGTTTGAGAAGGATAGGTGTTAGCTCTTCTCTAAATGTTTGATAGAATTCGCCTGTGAAGCCATCTGGTCCTGGGCTTTTGTTTGTTGGAAGATTTTTTTTTTTTTTTTTTTTTTTTTAGCTGTATGTGGGCCTCTCACTGTTGTGGTATCTCCCGTTGTGGAGCACAGGCTCCAGATGTGCAGGCTCAGTGGCCATGGCTCATGGCCCTAGCCGATCCGTGGCATGTGGGATCTTCCTGGACCAGGGCATGAACCCATGTCCCCTGCATCGGCAGGTGGATTCTCAACCACTGCGCCACCAGGGAAGCCCCTGTTGGAAGATTTTTAATCACAGCTTCAATTTCAGTGCTTGTGATTGTTCTGTTCATATTTTCTATTTCTTCCTGATTCAGTCTTGGCAGTTGTGCATTTCTAAGAATTTGTCCAATTCTTCCAGGTTGTCCATTTTATTGGCATAGAGCTGGTTGTAGTAATCTCTCATGATCTTTTGTACTTCTACAGTGTCAGTTGTTACTTCTCCTTTTTCATTTCTAATTCTATTGATTTGAGTCTTCTCCCTTTTTTTCTTGATGAGTCTGACTAATGGTTTATCAATTTTGTTTAGCTTCCCTAAGAACCAGCTTTTAGTTTTATTGATCTTTACTATTGTTTCCTTCATTTCTTTTTCATTTATTTCTGATCTGAATTTTATGATTTCTTTCTTTCTGCTAACTTTGGGTTTTTTTGTTCTTCTCTCTCTAGTTGCTTTAGGTGTAAGGTTAGGTTTTTCATTCGAGAGGTTTCCTGTTCCTTAAGGTAGGATTGTATTGCTATAAACTTCCCTCTTAGAACTGCTTTTGCTGTATCCCATAGGTTTTGGGTCATGTCTCCATTGTCATGTGTTTCTAGGTATTTTTTTAATTTCCTCTTTGATTTCTTCAGTGATCACTTCTTTTTTTTTTTTTTTTTGCGGTACGTGGGTGTCTCACTGTTGTAGTCTCTCTCATTGCGACAGGCTCAGTGGCCATGGCTCACGGGCCCAGCCGCTCCGTGGCATGTGGGATCTTCCCGGACCGGGACACAAACCTGTGTCCCCTGCATAGGCAGGCAGACTCTCAACCACTGTGCCACCAGGGAAGCCCCATTTCGTTTTTAAGTAGCATATTGTTTAGCCTCCAGGTGTTTGTATTTTTTACAGATCTTTTCCTGTAATTGATATCTAGTCTCATAGCACTGTGGTCGGAAAAGATACTTGATACAATTCAATTTTCTTAAATTTACCAAGTCTTGATTTGTGACCCAAGATATGACCTACCCGGCAGAACGTTCCATGAACACTTGAGAGATATGGGTATTCTGTTGTTTTTGGATGGAATGTCCTATAAATATCAATTAAGTCCATATTGTTTAATGTATCACTTAAAGCTTGTGTTCCCTTTTTATTTTCATTTTGGATGATCTATCCATTGGTGAAAGTGGTGTGTTAAAGTCCCCTACTATGAATGTGTTACTGTCAATTTCCCCTTTTATGGCTGTTAGTATTTGCCTTATGTATTGAAGTGCTTCTATGTTGGGTGCATAAATATTTACAATTGTTATATCTTCTTCTTGGATTGATCCCTTGATCATTATGTAGCGTCCTTCTTTGTCTCTTCTAATAGTCTTTATTTTAAAGTCTATTTTGTCTGATATGAGAATTGCTACTCCAGATCTCTTTTGTTTTCCATTTGCATGGAATAACATTTTCCGTCCCCTTACTTTCAGTCTGTATGTGTCTGTAGGTCTGAAGTGGGTCTCTTGTAGACAGCATATATATGGGTCTTGTTTTTGTATACATTGAGCCAATCAGTGTCTTTTGGTGGGAACATTTAGTCCATTTACATTTAAGGTAATTATCAATATGTATGTTCCTATTCCCATTTTCTTAATTGTTTTGGGTTCACTATTGTAGGTCGTTTCCTTCTCTTGTGTTTCTTGCCTAAAGAAGATCCTTTAGCATTTGTTGTAAAGCTGGTTTGGTGGTGCTGAACTCTCTCAGCTTTTGCTTGTCTGTAAAGGTTTTAATTTCTCCATCAAATCTGAATGAGATCCTTGCTGGGTAGAGTAATCTTGGTTGCAGGTTTTTCTCCTTCATCACTTTCAGTATGTCCTGCCACTCCCTTCTGGCTTGTAGAGTTTCTGCTGAGAGATCAGCTGTTAACCTTATGGGGATTCCCTTGTGTGTTATTTGTTGTTTTTCCCTTGCTGCTTTTAATATGCTTTCTTTGTATTTAGTTTTTGACAGTTTGATTAATATGTGTCTTGGCGTATTTCTCCTTGAATTTATCCTGTATGGGACTCTCTGTGCTTCCTGGACTTGATTAACGATTTCCTTTCCCATATTAGGGAAGTTTTCAACTATAATCTCTTCAAATATTTTCTCAGTCCCTTTCTTTTTCTCTTCTTCTTCTGGAACCCCTATAATTCGAATGTTGGTGCGTTTAATGTTGTCCCAGAGGTCTCTGAGACTGTCCTCAGTTCTTTTCATTCTTTTTTCTTTATTTTGCTCTGCAGTAGTTATTTCCACTATTTTATCTTCCAGGTCACTTATCCGTTCTTCTGCCTCTGTTATTCTGCTATTGATCCCATCTAGAGTATTTTTCATTTCATTTATTGTGTTGTTCATTGCTGCTTGTTTCATCTTTAGTTCTTCTAGGTACTTGTTAAATGTTTCTTGCATTTTTTCTATTCTATTTCCAAGATTTTGGGTCATCTTTACTATCATTATTCTGAATTCTTTTTCTGGTATACTGCCTATTTCCTATTGATTTGTTAGGTCTGGTGGGTTTTTATCTTGGTCCTTCATCTGCTGTGTGTTTTTTTGTCTTATCATTTTGCTTATCTTACTGAGTTTGGGGTCTCCTTTTTGCAGGCTGCAATTTCATAGTTCCCGTTGTTTTTTGTGTCTGTCCCTGGTGGCTAATGTTGGTTCAGTGGGTTGTGTAGGCTTCCTGGTGGAGGGGACTAGTGCCTGTGTTCTGGTGGATGAGGCTGGATCTTGTCTTTCTGGTGGGCAGGTCCATGTCTGGTGGTGTGTTTTGGGGTGTCTGTGGACTTATTATGATTTTAGGCAGCCTCTCTGCTAATGGGTGGGGTTGTGTTCCTGTCTTGCTAGCTGTTTGGCATAGGGTGTCCAGCACTGTAGCTTGCTGGTCATTGAATGAAACTGGGTGCTGGTGTTGAGATGGAGATCTCTGGGAGATTTTCGCCATTTGATGTTATGTGGAGCTGGGAGGTCTCTTGTGGACCAGTGTCCTGAACTTGGCTCTCCCACCTCAGAGGTACAACACTGACTCCTGGCTGGAACACCAAGAGCCTTTCATCCACATGGCTCAGAATAAAAGGGAGAAAAAGTAGAAAGAAAGAAAGAAAGAAAGAAAGAAAGAAAGAAAGAAAGAAAGAAAGAAAGAAAGAAAGAGAGAGAGAAAGGAGGGAGGGAGGGAGGGAGAAAGGAGGAAAGGAAGGAGGGAAGGAAGGAAAGAAAGAAGGAAGATAAAGTAAAATAAAATAAAGTAAGATAAAATAAAACTAGTTATTAAAATAAAAACTAATTATTAAGAAAAAAAAAATGGACAGATAGAACCCTAGGACAAATGGTGGAAGCAAAGCTATACAGACAAAATCTCACACAGAAGATACATATACACACTCACAAAAAGAGGAAAAGGGGAAAAAATCATAAATCTTTCTCTCAAAGTCCACCTCCTCAATTTGGGATGATTCGTTGTCTATTCATGTATTCCACAGATGCAGGGTACATCAAGTTGATTGTGGAGGTTTAATCCGCTGCTTCTGAGGCTGCTGGGAGAGATTTCCCTTTCTCTTCTTTGTTCTCACAGCTCCCGGGGCTCAGCTTTGGATTTGTCCCCTCCTCTGCGTGTAGGTAGCCGGAGGGTGTTTGTTCTTGGCTCAGAGAGGACAGGGTTAAAGGAGCAGCTGCTTCGGGGACTCTGGCTCACTCAGGCCGGGGGGAGGGATAGGTTTGGAGTGCAGGGTGAGCCTGCGGCGGCAGAGGCCAGCATGACGTTGCACCAGCCTGAGGCACGCCGTGCGTTCTCCTGGGGACGTTGTCCCTGGATCCTGGGAACCTGGCAGTGGCGGGCTGCACAAGCTCCCCGGAAGGGGGATGTGGATAGTGACCTGTGCTCACACACAGGCTCCTTGGTGGCAGCAGCAGCAGCCTTAGTGTCTCATGCACGTCTCTGGGGTCCGAACTTTTAGCCTCGGCTCGCGCCCGTCTCTGGAGCTCCTTTAAGCAGTGCTCTTAATCCCCTCTCCTCGTGCACCAGGAAATAAAGAGGGAAGAAAAGGTCTCTTGCCTCTTTGGCAGGTCCAGAGTTTTTCCCGGATTCCCTCCTGGCTAGCTGTGGTGCACTAACCCCCTGCAGGCTTTGTTCACACCGCCAACGCCAGTCCTCTCCCTGCGCTCCGACCGAAGCCCGACCCTCAGCTCCCAGCCCCTCCCGCCTTGGCGGGTGAGCAGACAAGCCTCTCGGGCTGGTGAGTGCTGGTCAGCACCAATCCTCTGTGCGGGAATCTCTCCACTTTGCCCTCTGCACCCGTGTTGCTGTGCTCTCCTCCGTGGCTCCGAAGCTCCCCACTCCGCCACCCACAGTTTCCACCTGTGAAGGGGCTTCCTAGTGTATGGAAACCTTTCCTCCTTCAGAGCTCCCTCCCACTGGTGCAGGTCCTGTCCCTATCCTTTGCTCTCTGTTTATTCTTTTTTTTTTTTTGCCCTACCCAGGTACGTGGGGACTTTCTTGCCTTTTGGGAGGTCTGAAGTCTTCTGCCAGTGTTCAGTAGGTTTTCTGTAGGAGTTGTTCCACGTGTAGATGTATTTCTGGTGTATCTGTGGGGGTGAAGGTGATCTCTGCGTCTTACTCTTCTGCCATCTTCCTCTTGCCGTTTCACTTACTTTTAACACCCGAAGAATAGAAGTATCCGACAAGGTATTTAATATTCAATTATTTTACAAGAAAATGAAAACTGAATTTGAATAAAACTTTTCTCCTCTGTTCTCCCTAATTTTTTTTTTTTTTTTTTTTGTGGTACGCAGGCCTCTCCCTCTTGTGGCCTCTCCCGTTGCGGAGCACAGGCTCCAGACACGCAGACTCAGCAGCCATGGCTCACGGGCCCAGCCGCTCTACAGCATGTGGGATCTTCCCGGACCGTGGCACGAACCTGTGTCCCCTGCATCGGCAGGTGGACTCTCAACAACTGTGCCATCAGGGAAGCCCTCCCTATGTTTTATCTGACTTCTATTCTAACCCAAATCTCTAACATAAATGACCATAATCTGACATACACAATGTGAAGAATTTTTAAGGATTAAGTCCCAGATTCTAAAAATGAAATATAGTCACACATATTTATTTACCTCATAAGATTTAAAGAATGCCAATAAGTTGTTTCTAAATAATTACAGGCAATCTGAAATGAAATTAAATATCTATAAACTTTGAGAGACATTAACTAAGTATACAAATCTGACCTTATCTGAACATTTAAATAAACATAATAATCTAGACTTAGAAACTTTTTATTATTAGTGACATTGATCTTTTACTTGAGAAAATATTCTCAAAGCCACACTGTCCTTAGTAGGAGGAGAAATAGATCTAATTTTTAGCTCTCTTTTGCTTTTGGTAAACAATCTGAGGCAACTTTTTCAAAATGACCTATAGATTTGACTGATTTTGTTGTCAACATCTATCTTCCAGTATAAGAACTGCAACGGTACTCAGTAAAACCAGAACTGTCTTCAGTTAGCAGAGTATGAGTATTCAAAGACTGCTTTTGGAAATTACACTCAGATGGAAGAAATGTTATTTATGTAGAATAGGAAAAAAATGGAATTGCACAATGTTGAATCTTCTTCAGAACCTAAGTATTGGCATAAATAAAAAGTTAAATTCTTTTGGAATAATCAATTGTAATAACTCAGTTGTCATTATTATAGATTGATTTCACTTAACTAAAGCCAAAACTGTCTTCACAAACAACTTTCTAAAACTCACATTAATAAATCTCATTGCCCATGGTAAATTTCATATCAGTTTCTTGAAACACTGTGTTTTAAAATCCATTATTTTACAGTGCTACATTTGTCACTGAAGAAAAACCCCTAAAAGATGGTTTAGTTGTGCCATGTTATATTAGCCCGACTCCACTCCATATAAACTGAATAAATATGTGATATGACAGGCAAATCTTGTCTTTATAGAGACTATTGAAGGTGCCAATTTTTGTTTTTGGTCATGGCATGTGGAATCTTAGTTCCCTGACCAGGGATTGAACCCATGCCCCCTGCATTGGAAGCACAGAGTCTTTACCAGTGGACCGCCAGGGAAGTCCCTATAGGTGCCAATTTGAGTGGCATGATCTCTCTTAAGATTTAATATTTAAACTGAGACCTAAAGGTGAGAAGGAAGGAGCCAAGAAAAGACTAGAGTCTTAAAGCATCCCTGGTAAAGGAAGCTACAACCATATAGCAACACCCCAAAGGTGGCAAAAACATGATCATCTGAGAAAAAGAGCAGAACTATGAGGTTCAAATTATGTTGTCAAAATTCTACCTTTGTCTCACTGCTCCAGGTCCTGTGAATGTGTGTGTGTGTGTGTGTGTGTGTGTAGTTGACTAGTTGTCATTTCATGGTGGCCCCATAAATCCCCATACTTACCTCCTTACACCTTGACCACCCCAGTAGAATAGTTTTTTTTGTTTTTGTTTTCTAATAACTTCAGAAAAAGAATTAACCTGCTTCTCATTGATCAGAATTGATACATGTAATTGGCTAAACATAAGCTATAGGCTGATGCTTGGAGCAGGTACAATAATAAACCTAATCTTAATCATATGAGATGAGTGATGAAAAAGTGGTTCCCTAAAGGATAATGAAAGTTTTATTACTACAGAATGGGTGAATGGACATTAATCAATTAGTGTCACTATAAGAGTCTTAAAACACGAAAGTGTACACGTTAGTAGGACATCTGGAGCTCTAGTGTCTAGATACATACTGGAGAAATTTTTTTTTAAATACCATCACACCATATACAAAAATAAACTTAAAATGGACTAAAGACTTAAATGCAAGACTTGAAACTATAGGAAACCTAGAAGAAAACAAAGGTAGTACACACTTTGACATCGGTCTTGGCAATATTTTTTTGGATATGTCTCCTCAGGCAAGGGAAACAAAAGCAAAAATAAACAAATGGGACTACATCAAACTAAAAAGCTTTTTCACCATGAAGGAAACTATAAATAAAATAAAAATGTCACCTACTGAATGGGAGCAGATATTTGTAAACAATATATCCGATAAGAGGTTAATATCCAAAATATACAAAGAACTCATACAACTCAACATCAAAAAACAAACAACTGATTAAAAGATGGGCAGAGGACCTGAATAAACATTTTTGCAAAGGAAATATACAGATGGTCAACAGGCACATGAAAAGATGTTCAACGTCACGAATCATCAGGGAAATGCAAATCAAAACCATGATAAGAAGTTATCTCACAGCTCTCAGAGTGGCTTTTATCAAAAAGACAACCACTAACAAGTGTTGGGGAGGATATGAAGAAAAGGGAACACTCTTGCACTGTTGGTGGGAATGTAAACTGGTGTGGCTACTGTGGAAAACAGTGTGAAGGTTCCTCAAAAATTTGAGAATAAAACTGCCATATGATCCAGAAATTCCACGGCTGGGTACTTATCCAAAGAAAACAAAAACATTAATATGAGAAGACACATGCACCCCAATGTTTACTGTAACATTATTTACAATAGCCAAAATATGGAAATACCCTAAGTGCCCATCAACAACATGGGTGGATCTAGAGAGTATTGTGCTAAGTGAAATAAGTCAGAGAAAGGAAATACTGTATGACTTTACTTATATGTGGAATCTAAACAAAACAAAAGAAATTAACATACATAACAAAACAGAAACAGAGTCACAGATACAGAGAAGAAAAAGATGGTTGCCAGTGGGGAAGGTGGATAGAGGGAAGAGATAAACAGGTGAAGGAGATGAAAAGGTATAAACTTCCAGTTACAAAATAAATGTCATGGGTATGAAATATACAATGTCGGGAATGCAGTCAATAGAAATGGCAGTAATTAACAGATAGATAATACTCGAGAAGTGAGAAAAGTTTAAATAAAGTAGGAAATAGTATAGAGCAGAGAAAATAGCATATGACTTAACACTATGGAACTCTAATTTAGAGGTTGCATAGATGGTATGAAGCCTGCAGTGCAGTCTAAGAAGGAGTGGTCTGCTCTTCTGTATAGCTGGGGTCTGGAGAGATACAATAGGCTGGGCACTTCTGTAGACAGTTCTGCATTTGACTCTCCTTAGCATTGCTTCCTGTGTTTTGTGCATGTACACTGAGGGCTTTGAGTTTTTCTAGGATACAGTTGGGAAGGATTCTCTCCTGTGTAGTCATCTTCTTGTGCCTATTTGGGATTACACTTACTTTACTCAGTTGCTCCTCCAATCTAATACCAATGCTACATTCCAGAATCTCCTCCAAGGTAGTGAAATGCATTAATAACATACTTCCTTGCTTTCCAGAACCATGCTTTGCATTTACACGTTTCAAAATAAATGTTCCTTCCTCTCCATAGGATATTAGGAGGGAAGAAGGTAAATGTCTTTCCTCAATCTGCCACCTTCCACTAGTAATCTAAACATAATTTCTAAAACAATTTCCTGAAAGTTTTATATATTAAAAAATGTCCTGCTGTGTAAACTAAGTAATAATTTTCCCCTTCAAACTGAGATTGGGAATAAGTAATTGAGTAAAGTTAACATTTAACTAATGTGTTTTCTTTATAATTTATTATATATTTTAAAGTTTTTGAGGCAAGAGAAGCTCATTTATAATTTTCCAGAACACTTTTATTATAATCAACCTACTTAAAGTAACACTCTGATATTCCTGGTTTTACCTCGAAATAGCACTTTTGCCTTTATACCAAAATAGGAATAAATGATTTTTTAAAGTTTTATCTCTTTGAAAAAAAAGCACATACATGCATCCATCCTCTTACTGACTGAGTAGTTTGCTTTTAAAATTCTGGGTAAGATATATCTCAACTAAGTTTTCCTTTAAAACTATAGGAAAAAAATTATTCAGCTCAGCTACAGCAGAAATTAGAATACTTGCTTCAAACAGCGCTATTGTTAATAATTAGTTATAATTCTGTTATAGATGACTTCTCTGTCAAAAGGAGCTCCGTTATAAAATCTCTTCACAGAATTGTTGCTAGTTCTAGTGTTATAAAGAAGGAAATATATCACAGCAACAAGCACATAATAGTTACTTAATCCCTGTTTGATGACTCTTAAATAAAATCAATTTCACAAACAAATTCATGGATTTCTAGTTGGAATGTTTTATTTATTAGGTATTTTTCACACTCTGTGGAAAAAACATTTCAGAATCTGATATGAAACCAGCGTATATGGCTCACATTCATTTTAAAAACATATATTCTGTTCATTTCATTTTTTGTTTCTTTTCTGGCACTGCCTAAAACCAGATGATATTACACCATGAAAAATGAATTAGATACTGAGCTTTTCCAGCTGTGAAAAAAGGAGAAAAAAATCCCACACTTTTTAGGCACTATGTATAAGAAAAACATTTTTATGGCAGGTAAATATATACCATGACTCTTAACTACCTCCAGGTGAGGGGGTCTTATTTCAAATTATTCTTAAAATGATTGTGACACCAATGAGAGTTCAGACAGTCAAGCAGGAATACCTTTTGACTTCATGACTGTTTCTATTTTGACCCTTATCCTTAATGTTAAACAGGAAATTTTTCTCTATGATAAGAGATGATGGTATCTGGTATGAACCTGGCACAATAGCCCATAGTCTGAGTAGAAATAGGCTAATTCTCATTTATTCAATACTGTTGTGTCATCAGCAAATTCCTTCACCTCCTTAAACCTCAGTTTTGTCATCTCTAAATGTGAATAGTTACAAGCCCACCTCTTTATCATGCGAGTGTGTGTGTGTGTGTGTGTGTGTGTGTGTGTGTTAAAGAATTTGACCTAAGACAGAGAATAAGTTCATGGCATATGCTATGTTGTTTTTATTTTTGTTCTCATTCTTGTTCTATAAGAAAGAATCATGATTCAAAACCAAACTGTTTAACTCTTCATGAAAACTGTTTTCCCTTTGAACTTTGTCAGAATTCTACACACCAGTTTTTCAGATATTCTGTTTCCTAACTTATAGTTGCAAACTTTTGGTGAAAAAATATGATTTTGTACGTCAAAAAAAAAATAAGTTGTAAAGTTTTGATGAAGCTGAAGCATGCTGTTGTCTTGAAATAAGCCAAAGAAAATAGTAGCCTACAGAGGGAAGAAATTCATATGCCTTCTGTGTTTTATTTTTGGTTTCTAGGATACAATATCTTCCTCTTTTGACATATCATTCAAGGTCCTCCTCGGAAAGAGTACGTGGAATGAATTTTTGGACTCATTTATGTCTGAAATATCTTTCTTTTGCTCTCATGGTGGATTAATAGTTTAGATGATGTGTTAGTTCTGTATCGCCGTTGTAACAAATTATCATAAATTTAGTGACTTAAAACAATACAAATGTATGTGTATAGACTTGGGGACTATTGCTTTGGAGAATCAACCTCCTCGAGTGTTTTTTGGAAGATGCCTGTGCTTAAACCTCTTACTGTGGCTTCTAGGGAGACTGATAAACCTGAGAGCCTTATTCAAGCTTAAGCTTACATAGATGTTATACATATATATGTGTGTGTGTGTGTGTGTGTGTATATATATATATATATATATATATATATATAAACTGGACACTGAGCCCTGGAATGGCACTCATCAATTGAATCTGCTGCCTGTGTGGTCCAATGTGCACCCTGATGCACCTTTTTTATGAAGGATGAGGGACTCTTCTGGGAAACCAATCCACTCACTCCTCCCATATATCAAATCCCCCTATTGAATTGCTGAGATTATTTGCTTAAAGTTTACTGTGAAATCCATGTAACAAAGTTTGTTGTGTTGCATTAAATTGCTGATTTCTGTTCCTTCTGTCTTATTTCTCCATCCCAGGGCAAGTGGAAGGGTGAAGGAAAAAGTGGCTTTGGAGATAAGGGCTAAGTTAGGGAGAAGAAACCATAAACTTAGTGGCTTAAAACAATACAAATTTATTATCATACTATTCTGTAGATCAGATGTCTAGAATAGGTCAGCTGAACTACATTCCTTCTAAAACTTCTAAAAGAAAATCTGTTTTCTTGCTTTTCCTAGCTTCTAGAGTCTTCTATATTTCTTGGCTTCTAACATCATCTTACATTTTCAAAGCCAGCAGCAAATATCTTTTAATTTTTCTCTCTCTCAGCTTTCATCATCCCACTGTCTTTTTCTGACTCTCACCCTTCAGTTTCCCTCTAATTAGGACCCTTAAGGTTATATCGGGCCTATCCAGATAATCCAGAATTTTTCCCATCTCAAGATTTTTTTAATCTAACATCTCCTAAGTCCCTTTTGCCATGTAAGGTTCCAGGGATTCAGATGTGGGCATCTTGGAGGGTCATTACTCTGTCTGCTGCAGACCCCCAAAGATTCATGCCCATCCTACATGCCTGAAACACATTCATCCCATTCGCAGATATCCCAGAGTCTCAAGTCATTATAGTATCATTTCAAGTCCAGAATCTCACCTAATTATTATCACAAAGGCACAAATCTCATTATCTAAAATTACATATAGGCAAAACTCACTATATCATCCATCCAAGGGCAAAATTCCTCTCTATGTGTGGATCTGTAAAACTAGAAAATATCTTATCTGCTCCCAAAATACAATGGTGAGACCACAGTAGGATAATAGTTATCAATGTGCCAATTCAGACAGGGAGAAAATGGAAAGAAAAAGAGAGGTCACCAGTCCTAAGCAATTTCAAAATCCAACTGGGCAAGCAATCTTAGGTTCCAAGTCCTGGGGAAAATCCTCAGAGGTGCTGGCTCTACTCTCTGAGCCAAAGGCCCTACCTTCTGGCTCAAGCCTCCACACTTGGAGTCTCTTTCCTTTTTCATGAAGGGTAGTATGTGTCTGAAGCTGAGTAGTTTTATCAGCTTGTTTCCTAACAGCAGAATTTTAGTAGTCCAACAGTCTTTCTTCATTTTGTTCTTTCTGTTTCTTTCAGTCCAAGGTGGCAGTGTGACTGTTGGCATAGTATTCTCAAGAACCTTGTAAATTTCTCTTGAATGTTTCAGGGATTCACTCCATTAGACAAAAGGTTCATCTGCACATCTTTCTTGGATAATCCCATCTCTATTCTTGGCTTTTGCTTAGATGGCTGAGTGGATCTATGAATCACTAGTCTAATGTCTCAAAGAGCCACATGTGTAATTGAATACTCTGCTCTTTTGATTCTTCCAGAGCATTAGGAAAAGGTTGTCTAGCCACACCCTTGGCTTCCTCTTCAAAGAAGGCTTTCTTGACAGTGACTCCTAATGTTAGGAGAGGCAATCTGAATAGGCGGAGAGTTTCTCACATCATAAAGTTCCATTTCCTTTTTCTTTAACACTGTTTCCCTCAATATCACTCTTTCCTCTCATATGTTACCATAATCTGCAGTAAGGAACTAGGCTCTACTTTGAACATATTGCTTAGAAATCTCCTCACCTAGAGATTCAGGTTCATTGCTTACAAATTCTGCTTTCCACATAACTGTAGGATATAATTCCACAGTCTTCTGCCACTATATTATAAGGATCCCTCTTCCTCCAGTTTCCAATAATATTTTCCTCATTTCCTTCTGAGCTCTCAACTGCAGTGCCTTTAATATTCATATGTCTATCAACATTCCACTTACGATGATTTAGGTATTCTCTAAGATGGATGAACATAGATTGGGTGAGAAATATTTTTTCTCAGGGATGTGCAATTAGTGTTTCCTGTGAGAATTACCATACCATTCTGATTTTTTTTTCCTTTTTTCGTATGGCCTGCTTTCCATCTGGAGGTTGTTACAGTGTTTTTTGTTTTGTTTTGTTTTGTTTTTTAATGTCATTTAGATATTAGGCCTCTTTGAACTGGAAACACATGTTCTTAAGTTATAGAATATTTTCTTATATAATATGTTTGAAATACCCTTTTCTTCTGAAACTCTTTTATTTCTGAAACTTGCTATTTAGTTATTGAACTTCCTGGATTAATCCTGTAATTTTAAAATCCATCTGTGTTTATTTGCATTTTTTTCTCTATTGTTTCCTTCTACATATTATTTTCAGATTTTAAGAACTTTTACTTATTGCTGTTTTTTAACTTAAAAATTGCATTCTGTTGTTTCCTTTGGATATATAATCTTCTATTTCTCTCAGGGTATTACTTATATAGTTTTTAGAATTTTAATTTTTCCTATAATGTCTGTATTTATGTGATTTCTTTTAACCTACATTTTTGGTTTGTTTTGATACGTTTCACTTTAAGTTTTCCAAACATATCAGGTGATCCTTATCTGCCCATTCATAATGTAAAATGTAACACTGAAAATATTCTTTGGACGCTATGTGTATACAAACGGGGCTTGTTGATTAGTGATCTTTACTAAAACAATCAGGTAAGTTTAGTCATTTCATCATGGTACCTCCAAAACCTTAATATCAGTTTTCTTTTCATTGGAGACCAATTACTATCCCAAAAGAAGAATGTTCTAATCTGCTGGTGAGGCAAAGGAGATAATGGTGGACTTTTACTGGAATTCTTGTTTTTCTTTATGCCATCACAGCACCTAAATTACAACGTCTAGCATGTTCCATGTTCCTGAGATGAGAGCTTCAATAGTCCAGTCTCCCCGGAAAGTAACTTTCCATTTTTTTTCATGGGGATGAGGTTAGTTATTTGACTGGAAGAGGTTGGAAAAAGATGTGGGACTCAGATTCCCAGCAAATATTGCCACTATAGACTTGATTTCACTCCTATATCATCCCCTTATGTTCAGAGACATCTGATATCTCCAACAGCTGATGTTTCCCAGAATCAGTGTCAGTTACTAGTAAATGTGATATGTTAGATTTTATGAAGTGTACCTTCTAATAGGAAAAAAAAGAAGAAATAGAATTCATTATTTTCTGCTTAGAAATAGATAATTGTTTTGTTTTTTTTTTTCCAATGGCACTAAGTACATTTTAGATGATGGCTCAATGACCACTAATTTTGAGAGTTCTTTTAAATTTTTTTATTGGAAATATTGAAATATAGATTGCTTCTACAAGTTAAAAAATTAAATAGTGTTCCTGGATCAAAAGATTGGTCTGGGAAAATCCCACATGCCGCAGAGCACCTGGGCCTGTGAGCCATGGCCGCCGAGCGTACGCGTCCGGAGCCTGCGCTCCGCAACGGGAGAGGCCACAACAGTGAGAGGCCCACGTACAGAAAAAAAAAAAAAAAGAAAAAGATTTAATGTCATTAAAATGGTAATACTCCTTAAATTCATCTGTAAATCCCACAATATTCTAATCAAAATCCCCACATTCTTTATTTATATTGACAAGCCAGTTCTAAAATGTATATGGAAAATAAAGAATTGAGAAGAGCCAAAACCATTTTAAATAAGAACAAAGTTGGGGGAACTTGTAGTAAATTCCAGCTTCCCCCAGCATTCAGAAGGTAGATTTCTAGTGAGCACTGTCAATGTGTTACCAAACTTCTTTAGTATCCTGTGAGCTATGACTACTCCATCTCTCATGGGGCTTGGTTCTCAGCCCTAGAAAAGGGTAGCCTCTTCCTTGAGTGTTATATTTCAGTCTTGGTGTCATGGCTTCTCCCTATGTCTATGCTATATTCTTTAGAGTTCTAGTTGCCTCTTATAAGTCAATCCCTCATTGCTCCAATTCCCACGTTAACAATTTTTATATTAAAATTATCCTGTTCAAGTTATTTTGTGGCTTCTGATTGATACATTGCCAAAAAAAAAAAAACTGGAAATAAAACAATACCATAGAATATTTATCAACAATAAAACAAAATACACTTCTGAAATATGCAATTATATTGGTAAATACCAAAACATTATTGTAAGAGAAAGTCACCAGAAAAAAAGCCTACCTACTGTAGGATTTAATTTACATGATTCTGAAAAATGGAACAGGGCAGAAATCATATCAATGGTTGTAACCTACATGAGGGTAGGTTTAAGGAGAAAGCAAATATTCCATACCTTGTTTGTGGTAGTGGTTTCAGTGCATACATTTGTCAAGTTCACAGACCTATATATCTAAAAAAATGGGTAAATTTAACATACATAAATTATATCTCAATAAACCAGAGCAAAAAGGAAAAAAATATATATTTTTAGACTGTTAGAGTTAGACAAATACAATTCATTACAGAATCAGAGAGTTTGCTATAAATTTATTTTGTTCTGTATAGTTCCAAATTTACAAGTCTTTTGCCCACTTCACAGGGAATATTCTTAGCATTCTTATACATTCCCCAGTGATTTTTCAAAGTTATGACTCATTTTAATTTACTTCATATTGGCCTCATGTCCTCCTACAATTTCTCTCTAGAATTAGTGATTACCTGTCTTTTTTATTAAATTTTGCTTTTATAATATTCTCAATATATTTTAAAATTTTAGTTCTACCCTCCCATGAAATACCTTTTATCAAAGGCTTTGTTTTCCAGCCTTTGTCATGATCAAATCTGGACTTGTCCTTTTGGGTATTCCCTTTCTCTGTGTCACTGGATTCATTATCTTCTGCATCCCCTGTTTTACTTTCTATTGTTTGCTTTAATATTTTTGCTATAAATTCACCATTGATTTCCTAAACAAATGGATGAATGTGAGCTAACATTTCTGAGACATTAAAATATCTTTTTTTTCACTAAAATTTTTATTCATAGTATAAAATTACAGGGTGAGAGTAATTCCCCACAGACACATATGTCTCCATTTTCTTTAAATTTCAGGTATTGCAGATGGGATGACTAGTGCCAAATCACTCTCATTCTTTTGTCAACTATCTGTTTTTTTGTTTGGTTTGTTTTTTCTTGGATGTTTTAGGTTGGTATCTCAAAGTTATATCTTAGGTGTTAATCTACGTGTCTATTTTTGTTCATTTATCCAGAAGGTTGATTGGGTCCTTTCACTTTGAAGCCTTGTTTTCTGCTCAGAAAAATCTCCTGTAATGAGTTCTTTAACAATTTTTTCTCTTCTATTTCATGAAGGCTCTTTGTAATCTCCTGTTTTCTGGTAGTGTCGCTCCTTTCTAGTAATTATTCTTCTCCCAACACTATCCTGTATTTTATTGAATTACGGTCATATGATGTGACTCAATATGCCCTGAGTGCAGTTGGTAGGTCTGAGGGAGACATGTGAACCAAAAGGAAGCAATAAGTTCCTGGGAATTTTTAACACAGCACTAGAAAGGAGTCTAAAGCTGTTTTTATTTCCAGAAGCTGAATTTTAGTTTGCAAAACTCAGTGTTTACATTTATCATGATGCAGAGAAAGTCATGATGAGACATGGGTTATACCTATAGCAACACTTTTATCTGTATCTCCATCTGTGTTTACAACTATCTTCACTTTTATCTATATCAAATCAATACCTATATGAAACATAGATCGATATCTATATCTTTAGCAGTGGTTTTCAACTAGGGGCATCTTTGTCTCCAAGGGACACTTGGCTATCACATTGAAAGAGGTGCTCCTGGCATCGAGTGGGTAGAGGTCAGAGATTCTGCTCAGCATCCTACATGCACAGGACAGTCTCCCCTGACAAGAAATTATCCAGCTCACAATGTCAACAGTGAAAGGTTTGAGAAACCCTGATCTAGAGAGATGTTTAGAAAAATGAGATCCCCTAGTTATTTTCCCCAAATAAGTATTATTTACTTCTTATTCTTGTTTTCTGAAAATATCACATTATTGTTAAAGTTCATTCCTCTTTTCTGCTTAAGCTAATTTAAATGACTTTTCAGTTTATTTCAACAAAGAACAACTGAACTGGCAGTGACTCTTTCTATACATTTTAGTGTGTATTAAATAGTGGCAGGTATCAATATATTTAAATGATACTGTTTCTTCTTTGGTTGTTTTATGTGCTTGTACCAAAAACAGTACCAGTTTTTCCTGGAATTGAGAAAATAGAGCTGTAAAAGATTTACCTCTCAAGGCACTGTAGTGTTACTTTAATATTTTGGACATTCCAATACTTTAATTCAGTTATGATGTAAACATAGTGGTGAAAGAATATTTTTTAAAAACTAAATTAATAGTATACAAATATAAAAATAAAGCTCAAACTGAATCACTTTACTGTACAGCTGAAACTAACACAACATTGTAAATCAACTATATTTCAAAATAAAATTATAAAAAAGAAAAAAGAAAGCTAAGTGTAAAATTTATAAATGTATAAAACTCCTTTGCTTTCAGAACTCATGACTCTCAGTGTCTGCCAGGTTGGAGATATTGGTGGCTATTAGCAGCCAAAATGTGTTCTGAATCAGAAAATAATGTTTGATTATTTTTCCCTAAGATATTTTTCCATAAGAAGTTATTTCTGAACTTTCTACTTCTCTAGTAAGTAATAAACTTTCCCTGAGGTTAGTAAATACAGGATACCCTCACTGTCTGAACTGGAGAAGGCTACAAGCATGAGAAAATATGAGTGTGAGAAATGGAAAAAAGTTATATATTAGTAAGTAGTTCAAAATATATTCCTCCCAAAATGAAAGAAAAACAAATATTCAAATGTTCTTGCACATATTACCAGTACATTAGTGTTATGTTTTCTTTAAAGTTTTCTACAAAAATATAGACCCTAATATCTGCAAATTATTTATTTTTTAAGTAAATGCTTCAATGACATATCAACTAACATGTGCCTTTAGTTGGAAGGAACAAAATTCGATTTGTCTCTAATAACCAAGAGAACATATTGGCTCACAAAATTAAATGCCCTGAGGTGATGTTACTGAGCTCCTTTTCCTTTCTCACAATTCTAGATTCCAGTGTAAGCATTATCCTAAGGCAAGGTCCCCAGTGTACTCCCAAGATAACTGCCAATAACCTTGTGGGATATGGTATATGCTTCTTTGCACTAATACAGAGAGAAGAGAGAGTTCTAGAAGGTATCGCAAAGAACAAGATTTCTTCCTTCTCATTAGCTACCAGAAATAAAAATTTCGTTCATATACTTACACATCGACTAGCATAGGACAACCTTCTCAAACTTTTGTGTAAATATGAATGTACATACCCGTCACCTCTGGACCCTTCAAAGTACGGATTCTTATTCAGTAGGTCTGGGTTGAGGTAAGATAAGTTACATTTTTAACAGGTTCTTATGCAAAATCCATCTATGCTGCTGGTCCTTAAGTATTTCAAATGGCCCCTCATATTTTCTCTCTGTCAGAAATAATAGCCTATGATAAAATCTTCCAGAATGAAAATGACCATTACCTGTTTCAAAGAAAGAAGTCAGCATTTAATTCTGCTCTGTCTCCTGATGACTTATTTTTACTTCTCCACTCTGAGGAAGAACCTTACAAAGTTACCATTAGACCAAGTGCTGCTAACCTAGAACATCTTTTATAAGAGTTTTGAGAAAAGTGATCTTAAAAGACAACCCATGCATTATTTCTTACTGTCATTTGTTTGAAAATCATTCTAGAGAAAAAGAAATATTGCGAGAAAATATAGTCCAAGATTTCAGAATAAAGTAACGAAAATGTTACTGTAAAATTTAGTGTTTTGAATAAATTACCTCGTTCTGGTATAACTTTGTAATGTTGACATTAGGAAACTATTTTGGAACCAAATGAAAACTATGCCATAGCCTTTTTAGAGTGCTTTATTTCAGTTGTGACCCAAAGAAGGAATTGAAGTCATTCTAGCACAAGATCCTTTAAGTTCTTCTTCAAAGAATGTACATATTCTAACTCTACAAGTTCACCTCAAAGTAAAAAAATACAATGTTCATCAGAGAAGTCAGAGAAAATTTTATGGTAAAGTCTGAGTATCTCCTCTGCTCTAAGTTTTTAGTTAAAACCTACTACTTGCAGTAGTTATTCCCTTCTCAACATGGTTCAATGACTCTTTAGAGCTTAAAACACATATGGCCAGATAAATTTCTTAGCTTCCATTTCATATATTGTATGATCTTCCTCTGACTTCTAATGTCATTGACCATTTTTCCCCTCCTCTGCCCCTTAAGAGTCTTCTATAGAAAAAACTAATTTCTTGACAACTATCTCTGTAACTTCCTGTAGTTAATTCATAGATATTTTTTTCATTGTCTTTCCAAACTTACACATTATCATTCTTTTGGCCATTCTCTCTCCTTTCTGCAATATCATATCCATATTTCAAAACTTACTGAAATCTCTATTACACTCTTACACTTTCCTTCATCTACATTTGTAATACAGCCTTTTAGAACACGTGAGTCAGTCATGAAATGCATTGTAATTTTTGTTTTGTTTCCTATTGCCTTACCTTATTTAACTCATGCACTGTTCTTTAACGTGTTAATGTTTATGCTGTATGTCTTTCCC
>NW_006793646.1:2179209-2275875 GCF_000442215.2 Lipotes vexillifer | reverse complement strand
CTTTCCCTAGCATCCTTCTTTCTATACACCAGTTACTCAAAAAAATATTGAATTGGTTGATTACAATGCATCTTTAAAAAATTACAAGTTTCACTACTACATTTTGAAAAATATGGTTGAGGCAAGTACTAGCTACAGGATACTTTCTTTACTACACTGTTGAATGCTTATCCTGGAATAAGAAATATAGATAATTCTCCATGTTAGGAGAAATAAACTTACATCTCAGCATGGAACGATCTATTCAAAGAATTCATGTTATTCAGGTGGATTACTTAGTTGTTCTGGAAAATTTAGAACCATAAAGTATTCATCTTTGTCATCCCTAGTGTACGTGAACCAAATTGCACACAGACTGGTCAAAAAGATTACAATCTGCAAATGTCTTTCAAAATGTTTTCATGAGCCTCTTGATGTTTAAAAAAAAAAACTACATCCTTGGACATGTATTTAGGTGTCTTTATTCCCCTCACAGATTTGCACTCTTCATCCAACGTCACTTCTTACAAAGTTTAAAAGTGACCAAAAATACCTCTGGCCAAAGACAGAAGCTTGATGAGAGGTTTTTGGTGCGCTAATATTCCACAGTCTGAATTTAGATGGGTTTCATCTTATCAATAGATCATGAGACAGAAGACTTTCTAATTATTCTACCTGAATATTTTTACCCTGGAGGCACACTAGCACTATCTGAGAAGCTTATAATAAAATACTAAGACCTAAGAATTCGTCTACAGCAAATCTAAGTATCAGTGGGTCAAAAGGTTCAGGCATAAGTATTTATAAATACTCTTCAGAAGATTTTAAGTGTGAGGCCAGGGTTAAGATTAACTGACATAGGGAATAATTGGTGAGAAAATATATCAAATATTTACATGGTATGAGAACTTCCATTTGCACTATTGCCAAGGTCCCGCAAATGTTAGGGGGAAACCAGCCTTTCCTCTCCTTTGGAGTTCTATTTCTGCTTCAAGCCAAAAGAATTGACTTCAGTGCTTAGTTATTGAACCAACATTTCAATCTCTAGGACCTTTCTTGCTGTGACCAGCGAGGTAAGTTTTCTCTTTGCCAAGAGGTCATTTGTTGTTTGCAAGTAAAACTTTCCAATTTTTGTGTTTTCTATCATTAGTCTTTTTGTGGATTGAATTAAATTCTATGTGCCCTCAATGATATACTCTGGTAACTACAATCCACCAGCGTGAAGTTTAATTCTCAGTCGATTCTAAAGTTTCCTTTCCCTGGGTATATCTTTCCTTAGTCATGGAAAGATAATGGGGAGGAGAGCCAGAAACTTCACTATTGCTCCAACCAAGAATGAACAGGTACACAGTGTGAGACTTTTAATAAGAGTTTTACTCCCCCTTAGTTTTCTCATAGGCAGAGAACGTGAAGACTGCAACAAGAAAATGATACCTGCCTTTCTTCTGCTAGTTATCTCTCATGGCAAAGACAATGTTTTTAATATACATTATGTCTTTTTTTTCACATCACCTTATTTAAACCTTTTAGTAAAGGAGGTCCTTTAAGGAAGTGACCTGTTTTTTAATAATACTCAGGACTAATAGTTCCATAAAGAAAACTGATAATAAGAGAACATTTGGTAAATTTCAATAAAATAAATATTCTTATTGATATTCATTGTATTGATACTAGAATTGTAGATACTCTCTCTTTTCCAGAGCATCATTCCACACATTATCTTCTTGTATTTCTTCAAATGTTCCTTAATTACTGTCTCCTTTTCCTGGCACATGTAGATTTTCTCTCATATTAATAGAGAAAACTGCAGTCTCTTACTCCCTACCCCATTTCCAGCCACCTTTCTGAACCTCTTCTTCCTCTAACAGCCAAGAGTAATAGAGCTACAATCTGCGCTCAGAGTTTCTACCTCCTTCTTTCCCATTGAATCTTCCATGTGCTGTAACTTGGCTTGCACTCTAACAATTTCTCTAAACCTGCCTTAAATATCTGCCTAAGGGCCCTCTTTTTGTCAATTCAAGTTCTTATCTAACTTGTCTCTTGGACAATTTTGCAATCCCTTTCTTATTTCCTCTGATTTTAATCACACATATTCATTATGTGTCTTTAATCATTTATTTCTCTTTTTTCAAGCACTATTATCTCTCCCCAAAGCTTGAAAGTTGTCATTCCATAAAATTTTGTCCTTAGATTTTTCCTCTCCTCAATTGTCACACTTTCCCTAAATAAGTCCTACCATTTTATTTGTTTGAGCTACTATCTGCATCACAATGACTTAATATTAAATTGCCTATAAAATTTTCACTTTACAGGGTGCTCTAATCACATGGGAAGGAAATCCAAAAAAGTGCAGATATATGTATACGTATAGCTGGTTCACTTTGCTGTACAGTAGAAACTCATACAACATTGTAAAGCAGCTATACTCCAATAAAAAATTTAAAAAAAAATCCAAAACCAAATTCATCTCCCTCCTCTTATTTTCATTCTTTTATCCATTCATTCAGTAGTTATTTATTGAAGATGTTCTATACGTCAATTATTATTTTTGTTATAAGAGCCATGAGCAAAAAAGTCAGAGTCCACGTTCTAATTGGAATGGAGTAGAAGAATGACTTAGTAACTGAGAGAATAGAGTATGATAAGGGGAAGATTATAGGGTGTACAAGTTTGAGAGGGAACATCCATTCAGAGTTTGATTTTGTAGAGGATGAACTTGAGGTATCTATTAGACAACCAAGTACAAGGGTCTCGTAGAGAGTTAAATATGGGTTTGACATTCAGGAGAGATCCTAGTTGTATGTAATAAATAAGAGAGAAAGAACTTAGATGTTAAGATTCATACGATGTTAAGATTCATGGTATGAAATAAACACTGAGGAGGTGATTATAAATAGGGAATGTCAGATGTCTGTCTGAATTCTGAGACACACCAACACCTGGATGTTAGAAAGACGATAATGCAGCAGTAAAAGGACAGTGAAATGTAGGAAAATAAAGAAAGGATTGTTTCCTGGAAGCCAAGTTAAGGAGGTTTTTCAAGAAAGAGGAAATAGGGGTTAATGTTGGAAATGCAATTTACATTTTGAGTAAGGTAAACTCTGAACATTTCTACTTGTTGGAAACAAGAAATTCACCAATGTCCACATTATATCTCTATTAAGATGGTTACAGTAAAATGTGGAGTGCTAGCCAGTTTGGAATATGTTAAAGAAAAAATAGAAGGAAAATAATCCATCAGTTAATGACTACATTTTTTTAGAAGTTTTGTAACTAAAAGGAGTAGTGAAATAAATCTTAGTCAGTAATATACATAGGGTAAAGAGAGTGATTTTGTTGTGCTTTGTTTTGAAGATGTGTGAAGTACTACAATGATTTAATGGTTGAGAGAATGATTATATTAATGGGATAAAAAGTAGAGATGCAGGAAAGGGAAGGGGCATTGCAGGAATGGTGTTCTTGAATAGGTAAGAGTGGATGATCTCTATCACATAAGTGGGATGGTCAGTCATAGAAAGGAATATGAAATATTCTTTCACAGGAATAGGAGAAAACATCAAAACTGCAGTGAGTTAGTGGATGTAATGGTGTGCGCTTATAGAATTTTACTTTTGAATTCACATATTTCACCAAGAAACCAGTTACAATGTCATCATGTGAGCATGTTAGTGAGAAACAGGGAGGAGGGAAGGAATGCTAGAACAGAGAGGTTGCCCAATAGTCAGTTAAGACAGTAAGGGGTTCTGGGTGAATTCAGTAGGGGAATGTCACTGGACTGCCCTGAAACACTAAGGATGTTCTTGAAATTAATGTTCATGCAGTAACATGAATCCAGTTGGCATATTTTGCAGCAACAGTCATCTTTTTGGATGTGACCATTGACTAGATATAATGTTAGACTTGACCAGGTTTCATTTATTTATTTATTTATTTATTTATTTATTTATTTATTTATTTCTTCAAGAAAACATAATAAAGAAGAAGTTTGGTGAGTAAGCTGAGGGTGTATAAAAGGAAGTGATGGAAATGTTCACTGCAGCACTATTTACAATAGCCAGGACATGGAAGCAATCTAAGTGTCCATCGACAGGTAAATGGATAAAGAAGATGTGGCACATATATACAATGGAATACTACTCAGCCATAAAAAAAATGAAATTGAGTTATTTGTAGTGGGGTGGATGGACCTAGAGACTGTCATACAAAGTGAAGTAAGTCAGAAAGAGAAAAGCAAATACTGCATGCTAACACATATATATGGAATATATATATAAATATATATATATATATATATATATATATATATATATATTTATTTATATATATGGTTTTGAAGAACCTAGGGGCAGGATAGGAATAAAGATGCAGACGTAGAGAACAGACTTGAGGACACGGGGTGGGGGGGAAGGGTAAGCTGAGATGAAGTGAGAGAGTGGAAGGGACATATATTCACTACCAAATGTAAAATAGATAGCTAGTGGGAAGCAGCCACATAGCACAGGGAGATCAGCTAGGTGGTTTGTGACCACCTAGAGGGGTGGGATAGGGAGGGTGGGAGGGAGACGCAAGAGGGAAGAGATATGGGGATATATGTATAAGTAGAGCTGGTTCACTTTGTCATACAGCAGAAACTAACACACCACTGTAAAGCAATTCTACCCCAATAAAGACGTTAAATCAATCAATCAATCAATCAATCAATAAAAGGAAGTGATGGGACTTCCCTGGCTGTCCAGCAGTTGACTCTGCACTTTCACTGCAGGGGGTGCAGGTTTGCTCCCTGATCCGGGAACTAAGATCCTGCATGCTTCACAGCATGACCAAAAAGAAAAATAAATAAATAAATAAACTTTAAAAAAATAAAAGGAAGTGATTATAATGAAATCTGAGCTCCATAAGAAGGGAAAAACAATGAGGAGGATATGAAGGGTTTGGAAAAGAATCGACGACCATCACTAAAAACCATGGGAGATGAGGTAATCTGGGATATAACAAGGAATAAAGAAAGTGGCAATTGGAGAGTAGACTCTTTAGTCTGAGATTTTGGTATCGTTTTTGGTGATGATATGTTCCAGACAAGGGAGTGGAATTGGAGTGGAGAACAAAGTAATTATAGAAGAAGTAAAAGAACTGAGAGGGTCACAGAATAGAAGAATTTTCTAAGTGGATACTGATAGCAAAAGGAATTATAAAATGAACCATGTTGAAGAGCTTGAAAATAAAGCAGGTGGAGACATCTTCACGGAATGAGAGACAATGTGAACCAAAATCTGTAAATAGAGTAAGAGCTGTGGTATGTGACACAGAATGATATTAGATCTAGGCAGTATATGAAGTTTTTTTAAATTGAACTATGTTGATTTACAATGTTATATAAGTTTCAGGTGTACTACATCATGATGTGATATTTTTATAGATTATACTTCATTTAATGTTACTATAAAATATTGGTTATATTCCCTGTGTTGTACATTACATCCTTGTATCTTAATTATTGTGTACCTAGTAGTTTGTACCTCTTAATCCTCTTCCCTTCCCTTGTCTCCATCCACACCCCACTCCTTTTTCCACTGGTAACCACTCGTTTGTTCTCTGTATCTGTGAGTCTGTTTCTGTATGAGTTTTTAAAGTGGAAATTTGGGAAAAAGAAGGAAGTGGCAATAGGGTGGAAGATACTATTAAAAGCAAATAGGACATTTACCTAGCATCTATGTCCAGTCTTATAAAAACTGTGAGAGAAAAAAAGGAAACTGCTCTAAGAAATATATTTCCACAGGAAGGAGAAAGATTTCAATTAGTGAAAGAAGGTGAAGATAATATTCAATAAAATCTTGAGGAGATAGAGGCTTGCTAAGTCTGAACATCAGGAGGAACTAGTGTTTCAGATATGAATCAGTCCACATCTATGGGTGAGATATAAGATTCCAGGTAAAGAGGACACAGGAAATCATGAGCGTCTTGTGGCAGTAACATAAAAAGATAATTAAGGTGTGATGGAATTAGTCTTTTATATTTTTAAAGATATAGTGGTAATGAAGCTGTGTGTTTGGAGGATAGGAATTGATGGGATTTCACTAGAGATAACCAGAGCTCTGGGACCTTATCTGATTGTATCAATGTTTAAGGAAAAAACAAAAAAAAGAATAAAGCCGTGAATAAAACTCTGCCCTTCTTGCCATTTCTGCAAGTAGCTTTCTAATAGCTAGAAACATAGCCTGATGTCTTTATAAATTTCTTCCCCTTCCTTCACATTAAAACAACTTTCTTCTAAAAGTGTTTTTCACTCATCCAATAATTCTTGCCCTGAGTTATGTGCTTATTCTATTAGCCTAGATTTTTTAAATTGCCTCTTTGGCTTGATCTTCCTTTAAGTCCTGAGCAGCATGCTCTCTGCTCACCCTAAGCCAATTTCTCCTTCACAGTGTTAAAGACAGACTTTTCTAACATGAAAATTTATCAATTCTATTCTCGAGTTCAACATTCTTACTGGTTAAAAAAATCTAAATACTTTTCACAGTATTTAAAGCATTTTGTAATGTGGTGTATACTCTCTTTAACTCAAGTTAACCATTTTCCAGTTCTAACTTTCTGTGGTTAGATGTCCCATCTTCTTACAATCTCTTCTTTCTGTTTCCCTATAAAGTTAAATCTAATTCATACATTTATTTTCAAGTAAAGGATAAATTCTCTATGTGCTCATCCCTAAGTATCCAAAGCTGACTTAGTTGCCCTCCCTCCCTCTCCTACAGCACTCCAGGATAGGAATTATCTCTTCTCCTTCTAATTTTCCATTGGCATAGCTCCATTAATCAGTGTGCTCCTTTAGGAATTATTTCATTTGTTTTTTCCTTTTTCCCCCTTGGTAAAAAATTCAATGTTTGTCAAGTAGAAAACTTACAGTATATATTTTTTAAATTATTTTTTACTGGAGTATAGTTGATTTATAATGTGTTATACATATTTTTAGATAAATGATGTACACAAAGAACAAGGTAACTTTAAACATTACCATTGGCTCCATTCAAATATAGGTTTTCATTTTTCAGAAGGAAATACGTGAATAAGGGAAAAAAATTAAAAACCTGGCTAGGGACTTCTATGTACTTTGTTTTAAGGATAAACAAAAAAGCTACTATTTTTTAAATAGAGATAAATATCACTCCATCATTACAAATTATTTTAATTAATTCCAGGTCTACCATCATCAATATGGAAGGGAGATTTGTCCCTATTGTTGGAAAATTAATATTTGAGATCATTGTGCTTTCTGTTATTTTAATATTTGGTATAGAGGTAATGTAGCTCATGGTAGGTATAAGGAATTACACTACTGTTCTCTTCTTTAGTAGCTTGGTAGGTTAACCAGCATACAAGTGGATGATTCCTAATGCATCTGTTTTGTATAATTTAATTGGACCATTTATTCCTGGTTTGTCTTCTACATTCTGAAGAAAGACATACAGATAAATATGTGGACTAAAATGAGTTTTCTATGAATAGTTGCAAGATGTCCTTATTAACTGAAGGTATATAATGTTTTAACTTCCAGAAAATGATGCCTTTGACAGAGTTATTTTTTAAAATAGATACTAACAAGATTAAGAAATATAGTTAGAATTTACAGATGGTTAGGAGTGTCATTTGATAATTTAGTGTGTCTGGAACATTTTCATTACTTCCTTAACATTCATAACACTGTCTCTGGGTAACTACACTTTTTTTTAGTGTCCATGAATCCTTCACACAATCTGCAGTTTATGAGGGAAGACGGGTGCCGAAGCTGAGCTAACTGACATAATATTAATAAGTATCCATGGGACTCATCAAAGCTCAGCAAATGAGACTAGAGAAGATATTTTTACAATAGAATGATCTGTCTGTACCTTTCGAGGTGGTGCACACTACAAATGTGTATACTGCTGTGGTTATCTTCTTTCCCAGAATAAAGACAGCCTTAGGATAAACAAAGCTCATTATGGAAGGCAAAGTAGACTAATTAAAGAATCCTGTTTCCTGATGAGGTAGCAAAGCAACAAAATCAAATAAAACATGAGCATTTGAACTCTCCTGATAGATGAAGCAGTAAACCCACTTTATTGTTTGAACTAATTTGAATTACATTTTCCATTACGTCAAAATTAAAGACTCCTAAGTATCAAAATTAAAGACTCCTAAGTATTATACAGAGGATTATTATAAATTGCCACAGCAAGGTTGTTGCTTTCTGTAGGCTGTTGCTTTTACAGTATGTTTTGGTGGGTGGGATATGCAATCTAAAAAGTTGTTGGTTTCACCAAATTCTGTAGGGGTTTGGACAATGGGGAGTTAGGGGGTGTCTGAGAGAGATTATTGCTGGGGCCTCCAGGGAACTTTGGATGAAAAGGATGTGTGGGTCCCAATTCACACAGATTGTGTTTGCCTCAAACTCAAAAAGCATACCCTATGCCAATATGCAGTGCTTTAAGTTGATGTAGATAGGTGGAGAACAGAAACAGAATTTAACAATATGAAATATTTGTACCAAAGTTAGTTTTTTGAGTGTTCATATTCTTTTAGATAGTGAAATTTGTGAAACTAAGTTGCTATTTTTGTGTTGAGTAAAACAACATATATTAGGTTTTATCAACAACAAAAAAAGGGATTGAAATGGGTTATAATTGACTCCCCCCCAATATTCTTGTATATCTTTTGAAAACTCTTATTATGAGTTAAAATTATGAATTTCAGGAAGACAGTTATGCATATCCAGGGGAGACTGAGTCGGGATTGGAATTTTGCTCTTTTTAAAATTCCTTGGGTTGTTTGAGTATTTTTTAGAGTAAGGCCAGTCTAGTGAACTTTTGTCTCCATAAAAGAGTGTTATGACTTGACCATATCCTTCCTATTAACTGCTTCCCTCTTTCAATCAATAAATTTTCACAGCATCCACCAACCTAAATAAAAACTCAAACTGCATGACAAGTGCAGATTGCTAATATCACGTGCAAGCTTGTTACAAATGAGGATAAACACTAAATGACCCATGAGCTCAGGATTTGAGCCACACTTAATTTTTTAACTTTATGTGGAAAGCAGTATTCCAAAGTATCCTTTCAATTTGTTTATTTATCATTCTGGTGCTTGGAAAGAAATCATACCAATAAATAAAATAAACATACCAATAACATTCTTTTCCATCTATTAAATATAGTGAAAAATAGATATTTAATAAAGTAACACCAAAGTTCTTAAATCAAACTCTCTTGGCACACCATATTTGAAAAACTTTATTCAGTCTGCTTAATACATATTTAATGCTAAGGAAGGTACTCAAATGTTTAATTTCATGGATTTTAATATAAAATACCAGGTGTTTTTAAATAACTGATATGAGCACTTTTTTCTTTTTTTTTTTTGTTACATCTATTTTAATTAGTTATTTTTGTGCAATGATGAAAAGAATTTAACATACCATAAAACCAGATTCAATGTGCCAGTATTTCCTAGATTGATGAAAACATAAATTACTTAAATAAAGACTACAGTATAATTATACACTTTTTAGCAAAATAAATATGCTCTCAGAAATTTCAAATCTTTTTCCATTAAATTTAATTTAATCTAATTATTAATTAATTAGAATATATTCTGCGGTGAAGTGTTAAATTCTGATATCATATTGTGTTAAATCAGGATACATCTAGATAGGCAAACTTTTTCTGCAAAGAAAGATAATAAATATTCTAGCATTGTGGTCCATAAGGTCTCTGCTGCAACTAAACTGTTATTTTACACTTGAAAGCAGCCATAGACAATATGTAAATAAATGAGGTGGCTGTGTTCCAATAAAGCTTTATTTACAAAAAAAAAAAAAAAAAAAAGGGGCTGTGGGTTGGATTTAGTCCATAAGCCACAGCTTTGCTTACCTCTGATCTAGATATATAAAACACTTTTCTAATTTTTTAATTACATAAATGTTTTCAGTCTACCTTTAGTACACAAAATTAGTTATTACATTTTCTGATAATACACACACACACACATATATATATATATATATACATATATATACACAGGCATATGTGGGGAATATTGCAGGAGTGGTTCCAGACCACCACAATAAAATGAATAGATAAATAGTATCAAGTGAATGTTTTAGTGTCAGTGTATATAAAAGTTACGTTTACACTATATTATATTCTACTAAGTGTGCAATAGGATTATGTCTTAAAAATATACATAATTTAATCAAAAAATATTTTACTGTTAAAAAACGCTAACCATCATCTGAGCCTTCTGGGAATAGTAATCTTTTTTGTTGTTGGAGGATGTTGTCTCGATGTTGATGGCTGCTGACTGATCAGTGTGGTGATTGCTGAAAGCTGGAATGGCTGTGGAAATTTCTTAAAATAAGACAATGAAGTATGCTGCATCATTTAACTTTTCCTTTTATAACAGAGAAGAACAAACTTGACTCCATGTTGGAGCTATTATTCCTTTAACTCTAAACTTTGTGCTCTGTTCTCTGTGCTTTGTCATGCTGGTTCTGCACCTTTGTCTAATAGAATGGTGCTTATAGCCTGAAATATACATATAGCCCTTTGTCAAGTCTCTGCCTCTAGGCTGGACATTTAAAGCCATAACACTTTTCATCCACATAGAGATAAAAAGTTGCAAAACAGGGGCTTCCCTGGTGGCGCAGCGGTTGAGAGTCCGCCTGCCGATGCAGGGGACACGGGTTCATGCCCCAGTCCGGGAAGATCCCACATGCCGCCGAGTGGCTGGGCCCGTGAGCCATGGCTGCTGAGCCTGCGCGTCCGGAGCCTGTGCTCCACAACGGGAGAGGCCACAACAGTGAGAGGCCCACGTACAGCAAAAAAAAAAAAAAGTTGCAAAACAGAAAATGACATTGGTTGAGTTGAAAGTTTACAGGAACATCGTGACTAGACCTAAGTGGACAGCTGCAAGAACAAAGGATTATCACATACCCTCTTGTCCAGCCAGCACCAAGAAGTCTGCAACAACCAGTCACAGCCTCCCACCCACCCACTTTTAGTATAAAATAAGCCTGAATTCTAACTCAGGTAAAATGGTGGTTTGAGACACTAGTCTCCCATCTACTCAGACTGCTAGCTTTCCAAATAAAGTCGTTATACCTTGCCCCAACAGCTCGTCTCTTGATTTATTCACCCATCCTGTGGCAAGCAGTATGAGTTTGGACTCAGTAACACTTTCACGAATGATTTCTCTGTAGCATGCAAAGCTGTTTGATACCATTTTTCCCACAGTAGAACTTCTTTCAAAATTGGAGTCAATTCTCTTAAACCCTGCTGCTGCTTTATCAACTAAGTTGATGTAATATTTTAAATCCTTTGCTGTCATTTCAATAATTGACTAAGTTCTCCATTTTATATGGTTGAGATTTGCAGTGCACCAAAACAATTACAATAGTGACATCAAATATCACTGATCACAGATCACCATAACAAATATAACAATAATAATGAAAAAATTTGAAATATTATAAGAATTACCAAAATGTGGCACAGAGGCATGAGGTGTAAAAATGCAGTATCTGTGAAGCACAATAAAGCAAAGCACAATAAAATGAGGTATGCCTAAAAATATAATTTTCTAATATCTCTCAAAAGGAAAGTAATAGTACAAAGATTAGCCAAAATGTCCCCATTATCATCAAATAAAAGTTAAGTCACTTATTTAGGACTAAACATATGAAAAAAAGGAAAAGCATATTTTAGTAGATTCATGAATTCCATCTTTATAATATTTTTTGTAGGAAATCTATTTATAATAAATTTTATATGGCATTTGATTTGATATTTTAAAAACTTGAGGACAGCACATCTTAGCATAATACATGTTAATACAACAAATGTGAATATATTCTGTTTCATTTTAAAAAGTCTTGTGTCTGCTTGACTATTATGAAGTGTTAACTTTAGTCTTAAGTTTAACCAATATTATTATTATTAACATCAACTTGTATAAAAACTGCTATAATGGAAATATCTTAAAGCATGTAATATCTTGCTGTCTTCTCTAAAACATTTGCCATCAAAATGGATACTGTTAAAAAGGTAGGGTGTTCTCTTGCTAGGTCTAAAATGTAAGGAGCTTGGAAGTCTCCGTTGCATAATTATAATAAGAAAAAGCTGAGTAAACTAAAAAATAATGATTTTTTTTGGACTTATTAGAGAACTAAGATTACAGGACAAAACACCACCTTTTTATCTAAAGAGATAGCAAATTTGAGAGTCATAGTGAGATATCCTAACCTGAGGTAGACAGTGCTCAAGCCAAAAACTGGTAGGAACACTTGAATTGGAATTTTGACAAATTGCTGGATGCTGACTGTAGACTAGCACAAAAGTGAGAAAACCTCATGGACCACACTCTTTGGACTTTTGTGGGTTCTACTTCTAAAAATCTTACCAGATTCTTATGGTGAAGAGTCAAGAAAAATTGTATGTGGATCTGGTAGGGAGAAGGGATAGGAGCCATTAGAAATACACCCAAGACATTCTTCATAACAAAGCCAACTCTCCACAGAAGAGGATTTTACTAGAGCCTTGTCTGAGCTATGGAGGGACACATGCCTGACTCCAGCCCCTCTGCCCTTCCTGTTTCACCTAAAGGCGGGGTCGAGGGAGGGGGAGCTAAGAAACAATAGTTAAAGTCACAGTTCAAGGTTGCAAGTCAATTTAAATACTGAGATTTAAACATAAGATTATAGAACACATCCTACTCCAACACCAGCAGGGCTCCAGGTTAATAACAGATTACAGATGAAAAAGCTGCAGGACACAGACTCTTTCTAAGAAAGTTCTCTTAGCAAATTCAAAAGACAACATGAGAGACAAAAATCTAAGACACTAGAGGAATTTAAAGCCTTTGCCACCTACACAGACATCAAACAATAAACAAAGCAGAACTCCCAGCCAGATTAACATAAACCCTGGCACCAAAGACCTATTTACTCAATATACCAAGTCCAGATTTCAACAAAATTACAAAGCATGCTAAAAGCCAAGAAAAAAGAAACAGTCTGAAGAGACAAGGTAAACATCAGAAACAGACAGATATGAAACAGATGTTGAAATTATCAGACAGAGAATTTAAAATAACTATGATTATCATGTTATGAACTGTAATGGAAAAAATTGACAACAGGGAAGAACAGATGGGTAATATAATCAAACAGATGGAAACTCCAAGAAAAAATTAAAAGGAAATGCTAGAAATCAAAAACACTGCAACAGGCTTGAAGAATCCCTTTGATCCTCTCATCAATAGACTGGACACAGCTGAGGAAAAAATTAGTGATCTGAAATATATGACAATAGAAACTTCCCAAACTTAAATGCAGAGAGGAAAATGAATAAGAAAAAAAAAAAAAAAAAAAAAAAAAAGACAGAACATCTAAGAACCATGGGACAATTTAAAAAGTTGTATCTTGTGTGTAATTAGAATACCAAAAGGAGAAAAAAATAGAATGAAACAGGAGAAATATTTGGCCAAGTATTTTCCAAAATTAATGACAAATACTAAACAATAGCTGCAGGAAGCTCAGAGAATATCAAGCAGGCTAAATACTGAAAAATCTACACTAGGCATAAAGTATTTGAATTGAAGAAAATCAGAGATAAAATATTTAAAAAGACAGAGAAATAACACCTTACTTACAGAGGAACAAAGATAAGAATTATATCGGACTTCTCATGAGAAAACATACAAGAGTGGAGTGACATTTTTTTTTTTTTTTAAGTTACCAATATAGAATTCTTTGTCAAGCAAAATTATACTTCAGGAGTAAAGGAGAAACTAAGACTTTCTCAGAAAAACAAAAACTTAAGGTATTCATCAACAGACCTGTCCTAAAGGAAATAGCAAAAGAAAAATCTTCAGGGAGAATGAAAAATACATAGGTCAGATACTCAAATCTATATAACGAAAGGAAGAACATCAGAAAATAAATGAGTAAAATAATTTTTAATTATTTCTATTCTTAATGATATAAAAAATAACTGTTTAAAATAATAAGAAGAACAATATATTTCATGCTTATAAAATATGAATAAGTCTACAGTTTAAAAGGCAGGAGAGAATCATGTTTAGGTAAAGCATGAGAGAGTTTTCAGGGCAGTGTAACTATTCTGTATGATACTCTAATGTGGTTACAAAACATCATGCATTTGTTAAGACCCATAAAACTTTACAGAAAAAGAGTGACCCTTAATGTTTGCAAATTTTAAAAATGATTTAGGATATCATGGGATCCCAGGATAAAATACTGACAGTGACAAAATAATCTAACTGTATTACAAATCTCTGAAACAATGTCAATGAATGTGGTTGTGGGAAAGATTCTGACGTAAGAAACGCTGGAAATGAGTGAAATCTATAAAGCTAAAAAAACAGGGAACTGCATATATGCACTATAATCTAGTTGATACAGATGTTTCCCATTGTGGTATGCATTAGAAATTATGAAACCGCTGTGCATGTATACTAGCACTGAGCAATTAAGTAAATAGATGCGGATAGTGGAATCCAGATTTCTCTTTGTTGGAGGGGAAGGTTACAGATAACCAAAGGAAAGAGATTAGAATGATCCATTTGGTAATGGATTGCATTTGAATACATCACTATGAACTCATGTTTAGCTTACTATGGAAGTTTACATGTAGAAATATTTACAGATATGTGTATACACACAGGTTACTGTGTATACATATATATCCCTGTCTGTCAGCTGAGACGGCCTAGAAGCAAAGTCACCCCAGTAGCAATGAACACACCTTGCTCCCAGATCTTCATTTGTAATACTATTCTCCAATAAAAGAAACCAGGGTTCCTTAGATAAATGACTGATTTTAGAACTGCAGCAGGAAATATACAAGATCAGTCCAGAGTATTTTGTAGTTCCAAAAAGTAAGAAGTACTCAAAACACACACAACAGACACATATCACAATGATGAAGGTATGTTAAAGAGACACAGGAATCAACTGAAAGATCTCCTGATGGACAAAGACAGAACAATTTGAACAATAAAATAAATAAAGTAGTATTGGATTATAATCGAAAGTATAAAATAATATCCATGAGTCCATAGTACTATACATAAATAACTGGATAAATAAATGGAAGAGAAGAGAAAAATGTCTCATAATGAAGAATTTCAAACAATTGCTGTCAATGCGCTGCCTCATGGAAGTGTAGCATAATACCACATTTCTTAAATAAAGGCTGTACATAGTGACTTCCTTCCAAAAGGTACAGTATGGAAAGGGGAAGGGGGTAACTTTACAATGGATACACCTGACCAACACCACCTCAGTCAGGTGATCAAGGGAAATATCGATACTGATAGGTAGTTTTGATAGTGTGTACCTTTGATATGTTGGGGTGAAAGTGGCACTTCACCTCTATTATCTTCCTCTGAGACATCCCTAACCGCAGATTAATTAGGAAAAAAAAAAATCAAATTACACTAGAGGGGGTTCCAGCTACATACCTGAAAAGTATTCCTCAAAACTACCAAGATCATTGGGAATTTCCTGGAGGTCCAGTTGTTAGGACTCTGCGCTTCCACTGCAGGGGGCACGGATTCGATTCCTGGTTGGGGACTAAGATCCTGAAAGCCACCTGGCACAGCCAAGGCAAAAACAAAAATAAAAACAAAAAGCCTACCAAGATGATCAAAACAAAGGAAGTGTGAGAAACTGTCACAGCCAACAGGATTTTAAGGAGACATGAGAGCTAAATCTAATATGGTAACTTGAACAGGATCCTGAAATGGATAGAGGACTTTCAATAAAAGCTAAGGAAATCTAAATAAAGTAGAGATTCTAGTAATAATTATGTACCAGTGTTGGTTTATTTACTTTAACAAACATGCCATAATAATATAAAATAATAATAATATAAAATAATAATAATATAAAATAATAATAATAGGGGAATCTGGCTGTTGGGTTATGCAAAATCTATACCATAATCATTTTTTTCCATATATCTAAAACAGTTCTAAGAAGTAAAATATATTATAAAAGTAAAAATATTAAATTATGTCCTTCATTCTTAAACTAAGATTTAAGACCTTAAAATTTCAGGGCAACTGACATTCATAAATGTATTTGTTCAGTGTCATTTCTTTTTTTCTTTTTTTTTTTAACATCTTTATTGGGGTACAATTGCTATACAATGACGTGTTAGTTTCTGCCTTATAACAGAGTGAATCATTTTTACATACACATATGTTCCCATATCTCTTCCCTCTTTGTCTCCCTCCCTCCCACCCTCCCTATCCCACCCCTCCAGGCAGCCACAAAGAACCCATCTGGTATCCCTGTGCCATGCAGCTGCTTCCCACTGGCTATCTACCTTACGTTTCTTAGTATATATATGTCCATGTCTCTCGCCCTATCACACCTCACCCTTCCCCCTCCCCATATCTTCAAGTCTGTTCTCCGGTAGGTCTGTGTCTTTATTCCTGTTTTACCCCTAGGTTCTTCATGACATATATTTTTCTTAAATTCCATATATATGTGTTAGCATATGGTATTTGTCCTTCTCTTTCTGACTTACTTCACTCTGTATGACAGACTCTAGATCTATCCACCTCATTACAAATAGCTCAATTTTATTGCTTTTTATGGCTGAGTAATATTCCATTGTATATATGTGCCACATCTTCTTTATCCATTCATCCGACGATGGGCACTTAGGTTGTTTCCATCTCCGGGCTATTGTAAATAGAGCTGCAATGAATATTTTGGTACATGACTCTTTTTGAATTTTGGTTTCCTCAGGGTATATGCCCAGTAGTGGGATTGCTAGGTCATATGGTAGTTCTGTTTGTAGTTTTTTAAGGAACCTCCATACTGTTCCCCATAGTGGCTGAACCAATTCACATTCCCACCAGCAGTGCAAGAGTGTTCCCTTTTCTCCACACCCTCTCCAGCATTCCTTGTTTCTAGATTTTTTGATGATGGCCATTCTGACTGGTGTGAGATGATATCTCATTGTAGTTTTGATTTGCATTTCTCTAATGATTAATGATGTTGAGCATTCTTTCATGTGTTTGTTGGCAGTCTGTATATCTTCTTTGGAGAAATGTCTATTTAGGTCTTCTGCCCATTTTTGGATTGGGTTGTTTATTTTTTTGTTACTGAGCTGCATGAGCTGCCTGTAAATTTTGGAGATTAATCCTTTGTCAGTTGATTCATTTGCAAATATTTTCTCCCATTCTGAGGGCTTTTGGTCTTGTTTATGGTTTCCTTTGCTGTGCAAAAGCTTTGAAGATTAATTAGGTCCCATTTGTTTATTTTTCTTTTTTATCTCCATTACTCTAGGAGATGGGTCAAGAAGGATCTTGCTGTGATTTATGTCATGGAGTGTTCTGCCTATGTTTTGCTCTAAGAGTTTGATAGTTTCTGGCCTTACATTTAGGTCTTTAATCCATTTTGAGCTTATTTTTGGGTATGGTGTTAGGGAATGATCTAATCTCATACTTTTACATGTACCTGTCCAGTTTTCCCAGCACCACTTATTGAAGAGGCTATCCTTTCTCCACTGTACATTCCTGCCACCTTTATCAAAGATAAGGTGTCCATATGTGCGCGGGTTTATCTCTGGGCTTTCTATCCTATTCCATTGATCTATCTTTCTGTTTTTGTGCCAGTACCATACTGTCTTGATTACCGTAGCTTTGTAGTACAGTCTGAAGTCAGGCAGCCTGATTCCTCCAGCTCCGTTTTTTGTTCTCAAGATTGCTTTGGCTATTCGGGGTCTTTTGTGTTTCCATACAAATTGTGAAATTTTTTGTTCTAGTCCTGTGGAAAATGCCAGTGGTAGTTTGATAGGGATTGCATTGAATCTATAGATTGCTTTGGAAGTAGAGTCATTTTCACAATGTTGATTCTTCCAATCCAAGAACATGGTATATCTCTCCATCTATTTGTATCATCTGTAATTTCTTTCATCAGTGTCCTATAGTTTTCTGCACGCAGGTCTTTTGTCTCCTTAGGTAGGTTTATTCCTAGATATTTTATTCTTTTTGTTGCAATGGTAAATGGGAGTGTTTTCTTGATTTCACTTTCAGATTTTTTGTCACAAGTATATAGGAATGCCAGAGATTTCTGTGCATTAATTATTTATACTGCTACTTTACCAAATTCATTGATTAGCTCTAGTAGTTTTCTGGTAGCATCTTTAGGATTCTCTATGTATAGTGTCATGTCATCTGCAAACAGTGACAGCTTTACTTCTTCTTTTCCAATTTGGATTCCTTTTATTTCCTTTTCTTCTCTGATTGCTGTGGCTAAAACTTCCAAAACTATGTTGAATAAGAGTGGTGAGAGTGGGCAACCTTGTCTTGTTCCTGACCTTAGTGGAAATGCTTTCAGTTTTTCGCCATTGAGGATGATGTTGGCTGTGGGCTTGTCATATACGGCCTTTATTATATTGAGGAAAGTTCCCTCTACACCTACTTTCTGCAGGGTTTTTATCATAAATGGGTGTTGAATTTTGTCAAAAGCTTTCTCTGCATCTATTGAGATGATCATAGGGTTTTTCTCCTTCAGTTTGTTAATATGGTTAATCACATTGATAGATTTGCGTATATTGAAGAATCCTTGCATTCCTGGAATAAACCCCACTTGATCATGGTGTATGATCCTTTTAATGTGCTGTTGGATTCTGTTTGCTAGTATTTTGTTGAGGATTTTTGCACCTATGTTCATCAGTGATATTGGCCTGTAGTTTTCTTTCTTTGTGACATCCTTGTCTGGTTTTGGCATCAAGGTGATGGTGGTCTCGTAGAATGAGTTGGGGAGTGTTCCTCCCTCTGCTGTATTTTGGAAGAGTTTGAGAAGGATAGGTGTTAGCTCTTCTCTAAATGTTTGATAGAATTCGCCTGTGAAGCCATCTGGTCCTGAGCTTTTGTTTGTTGGAAGATTTTTAATCACAGTTTCAATCTCAGTGTTTGTGATTGTTCTCTTCATATTTTCTATTTCTTCCTGATTCAGTCTTGGTAGTTTGTGCATTTCTAAGAATTTGTCCATTTCTTCCAGATTGTCCATTTTATTGGCATAGAGTTGCCTGTAGTAATCCCTCATGATCTTTTTTATTTCTGCAGTGTTAGTTGTTATTTCTCCTTTTTCATTTCTAATTCTATCAATGTGAGTCTTCTCCCTTTTTTTTTTGATGAGTCTGGCTAATGGTTTATCTATTTTGTTTATCTTCTCAAAGAATCAGCTTTTAGTTTTATTGATCTTTGCTATTGTTTCCTTCATTTCTTTTTCATTTATTTCTGATCTGATTTTTATGATTTCTTTCCTTCTGCTAACTCTGGGGTTTTTTTGTTCTTCTTTCTCTAATTGCTTGAGGTGCAAGGTTAGGTTGTTTATTCGAGATGTTTCCTGCTTCTTAAGGTGGGCTTGTATTGCTATAAACTTCCCTCTTAGAACTGCTTTTGCTGCATCCCATAGGTTTTGGGTCGTTGTATCTCCATTGTCATTTGTTTCTAGGTATTTTTTAATTTCCTCTTTGATTTCTTCAGTGATCACTTCGTTATTAAGTAGTGTATTGTTTAGCCTCCATGTGTTTGTATTTTTTACAGCTCTTTTCCTATAATTGATATCTAGTCTCATGGCGTTGTGGTCGGAAAAGATACTTGATACAATTTCAATTTTCTTAAATTTACCAAGGCTTGATTTGTGACCCAAGATATGATCTATCCTGGAGAATGTTCCATGAGCACTTGAGAAAAATGTGTATTCTGTTGTTTTTGGATGGAGTGTCCTATAAATATCAATTAAGTCCATCCTGTTTAATGTATCATTTAAAGCTTGTGTTTCCTTATTTATTTTCATTTTGGATGATCTGTCCATTGGTGAAAGTGGGGTGTTGAAGTCCCCTACTATGAATGTGTTACTGTCGATTTCCCCTTTTATGGCTGCTAGTTTTTGCCTTATGTATTGAGGTGCTCCTATGTTGGGTGCATAAATATTTACAATTGTTATATCTTCTTCTTGGATCGATCCCTTAATCATTATGTAGTGTCCTTCTTTGTCTCTTCTGATAGTCCTTATTTTAAAGTCTATTTTGTCTGATATGAGAATTGCTACTCCAGCTTTCTTTTGGTTTCCATTTGCATGGAATATCTTTTTCCATCCCCTTACTTTCAGTCTGTATGTGTCTCTAGGTCTGAAGTGGGTCTCTTGTAGACAGCATATATATGGGTCTTGTTTTTGTATCCATTCAGCCAATCTGTGTCTTTTGGTGGGAGCATTTAGTCCATTTACATTTAAGGTAATTATCGATATGTATGTTCCTATTCCCATTTTCTAAATTGTTTTGGGTTCGTTATTATAGGACTTTTCCTTCTCTTGTGTTTTTGTCTAGAGAAGTTCCTTTAGCATTTGTTGTAAAGCTGGTTTGGTGGTGCTGAACTCTCTCAGCTTTTGCTTGTCTGTAAAGGTTTTAATTTCTCCATCAAATCTGAATGAGATCCTTGCTGGGTAGAGTAATCTTGGTTGCAGGTTTTTCTCCTTCATCACTTTCAGTATGTCCTGCCACTCCCTTCTGGCTTGTAGAGTTTCTGCTGAGAGATCAGCTGTTAACCTTATGGGGATTCCCTTGTGTGTTATTTGTTGTTTTTCCCTTGCTGCTTTTAATATGCTTTCTTTGTATTTAGTTTTTGACAGTTTGATTAATATGTGTCTTGGCGTATTTCTCCTTGAATTTATCCTGTATGGGACTCTCTGTGCTTCCTGGACTTGATTAACGATTTCCTTTCCCATATTAGGGAAGTTTTCAACTATAATCTCTTCAAATATTTTCTCAGTCCCTTTCTTTTTCTCTTCTTCTTCTGGAACCCCTATAATTCGAATGTTGGTGCGTTTAATGTTGTCCCAGAGGTCTCTGAGACTGTCCTCAGTTCTTTTCATTCTTTTTTCTTTATTCTGCTCTGCAGTAGTTATTTCCACTATTTTATCTTCCAGGTCACTTATCCGTTCTTCTGCCTCATTTATTCTGCTATTGATCCCATCTAGAGTATTTTTCATTTCATTTATTGTGTTGTTCATCATTGTCTGTTTCATCTTTATTTCTTCTAGGTCCTTGTTAACTGCTTCTTGCATTTTGTCCATTCTATTTCCAAGATTTTGGATCATCTTTACTATTATTATTCTGAATTCTTTTTCAGATTGACTGCCTATTTCCTCTTCATTTGTTAGGTCTGGCGCATTTTTATCTTGCTCCTTCATCTGCTCTGTGTTTTTCTGTCTTCTCATTTTGCTTATCTTACTGTGTTTGGGTTCACCTTTTTGTAGGCTGCAATTTCGTAGTTCCTGTTGTTTTTGATGTCTGTCTCCAGTGGCTAAGGTTGGTTCAGTGGGTTGTGTAGGCTTCCTGGTGGAGGGGACCAGTGGCTGTGTTGTGTTGTATGAGGCTAGATCTTGTCTCTCTAGTGGGCAGGTCCACGTCTAGTGGTGTTTTTTGGGGTGTCTGTGGACTTATTATGATTTTAGGCAGCCTCTTTGCTAGTGGATGGGGTTGTGTTCCTGTCTTGCTATTTGGTTGGCAAAGGTTGTCCAGCAGTGTAGCTTGCTGGTCGTTGAGTGAAGCTGGGTGCTGGTGTTGAGATGGAGATCTCTGGGAGATTTTCGCCATTTGATATTATGTGGGGCTGGGAGGTCTGTTGTTGACCAGTGTCCTGAAGTTGTCTCTCCCACCTCAGAGGCAGAGTCCCTGGCTCGAGCAGCAAGAGCCTTTCATCCACTCGGCTCAGAATAAAAGGGAGAGAAAGTAGAGAAAATTAGTAGAAGTAGGAAGAAAGAAACAAAGGAAGAAGAAAGAAAGAAAGGAGGGAAGGAAGAAAGAAAGAAAGCAAGGAGGGAAGGAATGAAGGAGGGAAGGAAGAAAGAAAGAATGAAAGAAAGAAAGAAAAAAGAAAGAAAGAAAGAAAGAAGAAAAGAAGGAAAGAAGGAAAGAAAGGAGGGAGGGAGGGAGGGAGGAAGGAAGGGAGGAAGGAGGGAAGGAAGGAAAAAATACAGAAAGAAAGAAGATACAGTAAAATAAAATAAAGTATAATACAGTTATTGAATTAAAAAAATAATTATTTAGGAAAAAAAAAAAAAGGGACGGATAGAACCTTAGGATAAGTGGTGGAAGCAAAGCTGTACAGACAAAATCTTACATAGAAGCATACACATACACCCTCACAAAAAGAGGTAAAGGGGAAAAAATCATAAAACTTGCTCTGCAAGTCCACCTCCTCAATTTGGGATGATTCGTTGTCTAAAAGAGGGAAGGAAGGAAAGAAAGATAGAAAGAATTTAAAGTATAATAGAGTTATTAAAATTAAAATTAATTATTAAGAAAAAAATTAAAAAAAAAAAACAATGGATGGATAGAACGCTAGGACAAATGGTGGAAGCAAAGCTATACAGACAAGATCTCACACAGAAGCATACACATACACATTCACAAAAAGAGGAAAAGGGGAAAAATCATAGATCTTGCTCTAGAAGTCCGCCTCCTCAATTTGGGATGATTCGCTGTCTATTCATGTATTCCACAGAGGCAGGGTACATCAAATTGATTGTGTAGCTTTAATCCGCTGTTTCTGAGGCTGCTGGGAGAGATTTCCCTTTCTCTTCTTTGTTCTCACAGCTCACAGGGCCTCTGCTTTCGATTTGGCCCTGCCTCTGCGTGTAGGTCGCTGGAGGGCGTCTGTTTTTTGCTCAGACAGGTCGGGGTTAAAGGAGCCACTGGCTCGGGGGCTCTGGCGCACTCAGGCCGGGGGGGAGGGAGGGGCACGGAGTGCGGGACGGGCCTGCGGTGGCAGAGGTCGGCGTGACGTTGCACCAGCCTGAGGCCCGCCGTGTGTTCTCCCTCGGAAGTTGTCCCTGGATTCCGGGAACCTGGCAGTGGTGGGCTGCACAGGCTTCCTGGAAGAGGGGTGTGGATAGTGACCTTTGCTCGCACACAGGCCCCTTGGTGGCATCAGCAGCAGCCTTAGCGTCTCCCGCCCGTCTCTGGTCTCCGAGCTTTTAGCCGCGGCTCGCGCCCGTCTCTTAGGTCCGTGCTTTTAGCTGCGGCTCGCGCCCGTTTCTGGAGTTCCTTTAAGCAGCGCTCTTAAAACCCCTCTCCTCGCGCACCAGGAAACAAAGAGGGAAGAAAAAGTCTCTTGCCTTCTCAGCAGGTGCAGACTTTTCCCCGGACTCCCTCCCGGCTAGCCGTGGCGCACTAACACCTTCGGGCTATGTTCAAGCCGCCACCCCCAGTCCTCTCCCTGAGCTCCGACCGAAACCGAGCCTCGGCTCGCAGCCCCGCCCGCCCCAGCGGGGGAGCACACAAGCCTCTCGGGCTGGTGAGTGCCGGTCGGCACCGATCCTCTGTGCGGGAATCTCTCCGCTTTGCCCTCCGCACCCCTGTTGCTGTGCTGTCCTCCGTGGCTCCGAAGCTCCCCGCTCCGCCTCCCGCAATCTCTGCCCGCGAAGGGGCTTCCTAGTGTGTGGAGACCTTTCCTCCTTCACAGCTCCCTCCCACTGGTGCAGGTGCCGTCCCTATTCTTTTGTCTGTTTTTAATTAATTTTGTTTTTCTTTTGCCCTACCGAGGTTTCTTGCCTTTTGGGAGGTCTGAGGTCTTCTGCCAGCATTCAGTAGGTGTTCTGTAGGAGTTGTTCCACATGTAGATGTATTTCTGGTGTATCTGTGGGGAGGAAGGTGATCTCCGCGTCTTACTCCTCTGCCATCTTTCCACAACCTCCCAGTGTCATTTCTTAACTAGTCAACCACTTGGCATTTCTGCTTATCATTGATGTCATTTTCATTTTCAATACATCTTATGTCTTTATTAAAGTAAAATGAGTCCCAACATTTAATGCTCCCTCCAAAATGCTGGTTAATGATGTTGATGAATTCCCTTAGGATGCTAATGACCCTCTGCTGTATGTCACTAATTTTCTCGAAACAAAACCTAATGATTTTTATTAAACATACATCACATTCTTATATTGCTATCTGAACTAGGTTGATATGTGTAATATTTATTTCTGTGCTTAAAAGTTAGGCTGAGTGCTGTTTTGTGGCTGCCAGTTAAACCTCCTGGTCTCACATAGAGTAGAAGTTGTAGTTTTTCTATAAAAATCAGATCAGTAGGAGTGAAAAACAGCTCTGTTTAATTTAGGAATAAATGTTCTCCAATGGTTCTCCTTATGTCTTACCATCTCACTTGCTATTTTAATAGCCTAATGAAACAAAGACTAAATTTTTCACATTTGGTGATGGTAGGACAGAAGGCAGGAAAAAAGGAACCTTGACATTCTCAACAAATATTGCTCTTCTTGGGGAAATATAGCAGGTTATTTTCTCATTTTTGTTGGTGGTGATGTCCTTTGTGATGGTGGTGGTGGTGGTAGTTATAATAAAGTTATTGGTTTTGCTGCCATTCTTGGGGTAATGATGTTAGTGGTGGTGGAAGTGGCAGTGTGGTAGTGGGGATGGTGGTTGTGTGATGGTTCTTGATGAATATTGGTAGTATTTTGGGTGCCAAGGTTGGTAGTGACAGTGGTATAATCAAAAATATATAACAAAGCAAACAAAATTCCTACAAATTGTTACAGTCACAAAGGTTAAAAACCACTGAGGGATTGATTTTTAAGGTAAGTTTGCTGGTAACTAAAGTGGTCTCAGAACATGAATATTGGGCATGATGGTATTGCAAACTGGGGCTCTGAAAATTCTTTCTTATCCATGCATTGCTCTCAGTGACCTTGACCAATAATGGCCAACATGACTCTATAAGACAGGGTTCTTATGTTCACATTTTCTAGGGATTCTCCTAGCACCACTCTGGTCTTTGGCTTACTCCTCTAGAGCAAGACATTAGATGTAAAAATTAAAGCATTCCACGATTGCTTTTAAATACATTTACAGTTACATTTTTAGTCTTAGCATGTGTATCTTGGAGAAAAGAAAGCAACCAGGCCACTCAGATGTCTGTTGCAAATGAAATCCTTTCATTCTGAAGTGTTTCACCAGATGATCACCACTTGCAGGTGATTACCACAAAACTCACAAACACTTGATTATACAAACATAGGGAAATCATCTGGCAATGTTAAAGCTTTTCTACATTTAATGGGCAGGTGGTAATAGAAGGCCACTATAAAACATGAGATTTAAATGGTAAATACAATGATAAAAGGAAGTGTAAACAAAAATAAATGATGGGACCAAAATTCAAGACTTAAACGTTTGAAAATCAAAACGCCATTTAAGCACATAAATTCTCTGAGTCATCCTTGTTCCAACAGTAAAATTATTTACTGTCAAATATGGATAATCTTAGAATACTTTTGAGGATGTTTTTCTGCCTCTTTATAGGATTTTATGGCTTAAAGTAAGCTATAAATAATAGCCAATAAATTGTAGCTGATTCTTTTACTTGCCAAGAATTTATTTAACCATCAAATAAAGTATATTTTGTACATTCTACTAGATTTTTATTCATTTATCAAATATCCAGTGAAAACTAACTATATGTAACTACCTCCTAGAAATATGTTGCAGAGGGCTCTGACCTCCACTGGCTTCTAATAAGTAGTAGCCAAGTTTTAGCATCTGAAAGTTTCATATCGTGGACCCACCACTTATAAACCATTTGGTTGTGGGCAATTTTTTTACCTTTTCTGTGTCTCACTTTCCTAATCTCTAAAATGAGCCTATTCCTATTTATTCTGTTAACTTGTTGGGAATCACATGATACAGCATAACTAAGGAAACTATTAAGATATCTAAACATGATATGCACTTTAAAAATGCCTATCCCTTCACCAAAAAATAAAAGCATGAGAAATTTTAAGATGAACTGTAATAAGTTGTGTATAAATCACTAAAGTTTTTATTCTAAAATCCAAGTCTGATAGAGTTACTACCATGATAAATACTTTTTTATGACTTCTTCCTCATGTTTAAGATATGGTTTGAATCCATGCTCTGAACATGGCCACCTTCACTTTTGGTGATTTTTTGGCACCCTTTAATCCAACTGCATTGAAATATTAATAAGCATTTGGGTCTCTGTAAAGATAATTCCCTTCCCTTTTCCTCTGAAATAGCTTTTATTCTTACTCATCTTTTATTTGGCAAATCCTTATTCTATAAGGCCCAGGTCTCTTGTGTTTCTTTATGAGAACTTTGTTTCGCTCATTTTTATTACCACTGTCCTTTGTGTATAAACATTTTAAGACTTGTTACACTAAAATACTACAATTTTTAAATGCAAAATAAAGATAGTAATATTTCAAAGAGTAGCTATAAATATTAAATGAAAAAGAGCTTACAAAATGGTTAGCACAGTGCTTTGATATGGCAAGTGTTCATAAAAATTACCTAGCAGTATTTATGTGTTTATTTCACATTCAAGTTTGTATATCTCAGGCATGATGCATTATGTCACATTGTATAACCTCTACAAATATTTGAATTAGTGAAGTATAGCAAATATTAATTTATTCAATAAAATATGGAAAACAGCACATTTTATAAAAATTAAAGTCCTTGAATGAATTCCATAAATCTAAAAAGTCAGTTTATTTGTATCAGTACAATATTTAAAAAAAAATCAAATGTCTATTTTAAACATATTTTATTAATGCTATTAGCCCCAGATATATTTTCATAAATTCAGTAGGTGGAAATTCTGTAGATTTAAAATATAATTGTTTTTGCTGAAAGGTTTACAAAGTCTTTTCAAAATGGGCTTCAGACTGGATTTGGATGGCAGATTGAACACATACTTCTGCCTAAGTACGCCAGAAAAATATTGCATTCTAAATTATTCAATAATAGTGTTAAAACAAGAAACTGTGTCAAGAACAAAGAAGAAAGACTGAGGTGTTTCTGGACCATAGGAAGCAGATGGGAAAAGAGCAAAACAACAGCAGCCTAAAATCCTTCTAGGAAAGAGTTACTGGAAAGGCATAAGCAGATGGAGAGAAACATATGTTCTCAAAGATGCTAGGATCAGAAGGGCTCCTGGAGCCATTCTCAGGGAAAGCAATTAAGACAATGCTTTCCTACTAGTTCTGTCTAGCTCCCTCCCTCATATCACACCCACCCCCTCAACAGGAATTTACTGATTACTATAAAGAATAAGTATGACCTCCTCTCTCTACCCAGGTGGATTATTACCTTCTCTGAACATGTCCCACATACCCATATAAACACACATACACCTAAGAGTTTATGAAAGCATAATATTTCACCTAAAATAAGAGCTATGTGCAATAAATTTCAAAGTGTTGGGGAAATTAGATCAAAGCCCCCTTATGGATCATAGATTTTCACTTATTTTTAATGGATAAAATATATTATGCTGTAAAAGAAATTTTTTTAAAATTTTAAATGATAAGAAAGCTATTGACAGAGAGTCAGAATTTCCATTCCACTCTGAGAATTTCATGGTTATGCTTATGCTGAAAATTATAACTTTGTGTGAGCTGGGATATTAACATACAGCTGGGGTATCCCCTAAATTACATTAACATTGCATAGAAGGGCAAAAATTGTAAACAATTTAAAAGTCAAGGATTGATAAAACTAAATAATAATTCCCATCTGCAATGAGATATTACTCATTCAGGTTAAAAGCTTTATAGTCTGTTGGATTTTATAGTCCTATCAAGTTTCTGGCAGAACAGGAAGAAGAAGAGAGGCCCCAGGACCCAGATTATTCTATTTTATTGTTGGAACAGCGAGTTTTGAGATGGGTAAGTTGTGGCTTAGAGCCTACTGGTGTGAATAACCTGTCTGCCCACTCTGACCCTTAGCCTCTGTTTACATTCATTGATTAGCATGGGAATATTTGTTTTGTAAGTGACCAAAAGAGAGATTTGTGTGTGTATGTGTGTGTGTGTCTGTGTGTGTGTGTCTGTGTGTGTGTGTGTCTGTGTTTATGAGGGACAAGAATAGCATAGGTGAGTGAGAGAGATTATATAACATATTTTCCTTACTTAGTCTCATAATTGGAATTTAGCTTCTTGAAGACAGGACTAAAAGTTTCAAAATATCCAGAGCAAGAGAAATGACCAGAGCTACTGAAGTTATTATAGATAGATGATGTGAAACTGCAAATTAAACAGAGTTCTTGGCTGTCCAAGTGAGGCAATGTTTGGAAGAAGGCCATCTCTTCTTCCTTTGCATAGAATCTAGCAACAATTGGATATTCATGCTCCATGTGTAGAATATGGATCACATAATAGCTGGTGATATCTGTAACAGTTTTATGGCCAGAGGTATATCGAGCTGGAGAGAAAAAGGAAATAACCAGTGGACATTTGGTGGTGATGATAGTTATAACCCATCAGGATAGGCAACATTGTGTTGAAGTAACAAACACATTTCCCAATCTCAGTAAATTGACACAGCAAATGTATTCTTTAAAGATCCTGAATATTCATACTGTTTTAACAAAGGGACTCTACCTTTCAAGTTACTCAGGGTCCCAGGATGATGGAAGCTTCATTTTAATATGTGCTTCCATGGTCTCTGAAGATGGGAGGTCACGTGATGAATTGCCAACAGGCTCACTGCCAATTCCAGATGCAATAACATGTCACCTTTGCTCTTATTTCATGGACCAAATCAAGCCAAATGACTACAACTACCTTCTCTGGGGACAAAATATTGAAATCTTTTCATATACCTGCAAGACAAAGATATTGAAGTTTTAACACATAAATTGTTGCTTTCAGTTTTTTCCCAGTAGCTAAGAGTCTGGGTTTTGGGTACATGTCAGACCACCATTTTGGATCCCATATATATATGGGATATATGCTCTTTGATATATAGGCTCTTTGATAACTCATGCTTTATCTTTTCAAATTAGTGGTCTCTTGTCAACATATCTGGTACTACAAAGAAGTGTATAGTCAAAGATGAATAAGGCCTGGGACATTTGTATTTCATTTGCTTTTGAGATTTTGTCTGAATAAAGATTACTATAGAAAAAATAGAAGGTCTAATTAGAGAATATTTTCAGAAATGAAGATATTTATATTATTATTTAAAAGATAATTGTGTACAGCATAATTCTACTTTTGTCCCAATATTGTCTTAGTCAAAATCTCAATAGAAAACAAATAGTGCATTTGTGTTGAATAAAAGAGAGGGGATAAGAGAAGGATCCAACTGAGCAAGATCTTAAACCAGCTATTTATTTCATTCACACTAAACTGACAATGCTTGACCAAGAACTAAGATACAAAATATTAGGTGTGAAGTGATCAAGAGGGTTGTCATTCATGAAAAGTTATTTTAAAAGTGATGACTATCACTAAACATGTTAGAAGGGACTTATGACTACATCTCACTGTTGGGGGCTAGAAATACAACCACTGAAAAATACAGATCTAGCCATTAATATTAGTATAACATATTTAAAGAGTATTCTGTAAGCAGGACATATATTATTTAACTTTACAATGTACTTATTTAAATCCTCAAAGTTACTCTAAGGAAGAAAACTTTTAAAACAAACCAGCTTGTCAATCCTAAAATTTCCCTTTTCCTATTCATCTCCACAACAGAGTCAGAAGGAAAGTGTATGGCCAACAGGTGTCCGTTTCTAAGGCATGACACTGTAGAAACCATAGATCAGTCCTGGAAGCAAGTAGAAAGCTGCATTGAAAAAATTTGGAAAACAATCTGAATTTCCCCTATTGCATTCTACTTAAGGCCAGAGATACATGGGATGCTGAAATATTTGGGGCAGTCAACAATTCCTTAATGTAAATATAAATGTGATAACATCCTTATTTCACAGTTACTGTGTATTGACTATATATTGATTTCTGTTGCTTTTGTTGTCCTTGTTCTGTGAATGCTGTTTTAGACTGTGTACTTTCTTTCTTGGAAACAGGAAGAGAGTTTAGGTTCATTTGACCTATTAGCCTTGCTATGACTTGTGTTTGTATCAGAAGATTTTTCCAATGCCTGATTATTGTGGAAAATTTTATGAAGCTGTAAAACTTTCTGGGAACAAATTGGCTGTTACTGCAATTTCCATATTTTCGTAACCAGTGTCTGGGTATTTTGGAAAATGGTGCAAAGAATATTAAATATTTCTTTATTTTGCTTAAATGACTGCCAGATATTAAGCAATGGTTAGAATGTACTTCCTTTGAAAAGAAAAAAAAAAAAAAAAACACACCCTGACAGTGTTCAAGTAATTCTTACCACAAAAGGAAGAATATTAGCTCCAGTACAACCTTAAGTAAACACATCTGAAGCTCAAATTTATTTTAGAAAATAACTACAATTAAGAGGCAATGAAGATCTTCCCTCTATTATTGCAATATGCTGACGATATGAATTTCTAATGTTTTTCAATGCCACAAATGCTACTCAGTTTTATAGAGACACTTGTTAAAGAAGTACTTGGAAGGACTTATATTCTCAGAATATATTCTAAAAGTAAATTTCCATTATATAGCAGCTGTACAGAGCGTCCAAAATATTGGAATCTCAAATTCTTCAGTAGAGGCCATCAAAGTTTATCCAAATGAAAAAGCATAGATTTGGCTGAATCACTCCATTACCTTTACAGAATAATCACTTAGGAGGAAAAAAATCCCTGGATATTTCAAAGGATTTTGAAAAGAGGTTTAACTCTGAAAGAGAAAGTCAAACTCCCACACTATCTCACACACCCTAATAGGAACTAGTGTGTAGCCAGTGGTTACACCCTTTCCCTCTACTATCTGAGGCTTTGGAAATGGTTTCCAGGGTTCTGAATATACTGGATCTCTTCCTTAAAAACTCAAAAGGTATCTCTAACTTTCCAAGGACATATCACATATCTACTAAATAAGAAGAGAGCATTGAGGACAACTTCATTTCCTAAATATCAATCAAAAATATATGCAGAAGTTATAAAAATGACAGAAGACGCCAGAAAGATGATGTTCTGGCAGTGACCCCAGAAAACTCATGCCTTACAGGGTGACTTACAGGGTGGCCGTCTACTGGAGCTTCCATGAGGTGATGAGCAATGCAAAAGTGTCAGCTTGTTTGTTCCCAGGACTTCTGTAACTGTTTTCAGATGGATGTTTGTGAAAAGTTCAAAAAGTGAACTCTCTTCTCAGAAATTGCTCTCACATCAACTTTGCCCTGAACTGTAGCCACTATAGAGTATTTCTTGGAAAACATGACAGTATATATAGTGGATAACTTACATGAAAAAACATGATATTTGAAACACTAGAGGAGACTTAACACTCTGGCCAGGGACTCACTGATGCATCAGCCTAGAGACCTCAGTTTCTTTCCACTATAAGCTGTTGATGAGAAGGTAGTAGGTCAAAAATGTCACAACACAGGCTAGTAATACGGGATGTTACTGGATCTTGATAAAGATCCTACAGGGCAATTGAAGAATTCAGTGGGTGGGAAACAAACTACGGGATTTGGAAGGAGCCAGAGACCTTACTCTCTTAGGATATTGTTGTTATCATATCTTTACAACTAAGCCATAAATATTTTGTTCTGAGCTTTTGTTGTAATGCATTGATAGGTAGATGTATGATTATAGGTTAGCCATATCATCTTGTCTTGAACAAAGTTCAGAAATGGAAGGCTACAATTATATATCCCTCCCCCATATTTATCTACCCATTCATTAATATTACTACAGGAGAAGATATAAAATAAATAAATAGGAAATTTAAAAAAATGAATGAGACAAGTGACTAGTTCTAAGCTGGAATGAAGTGACACTGAATAGTGAATATACTTTATATTTGGTAGGCAGGATAGAACTCCTAGGAGGTGACAGCTAAATTGATTCTGAGGACAGCAAAGCAGTCATGTGAGGATCGGGGACTGTGTGTTTCAGGAAGAAGGAAACAAGGTCTTAAAGCTGAAATGAGCTTTGTTTATTCAGGAAGCAGCAAGAAGGGAGAGGATAACAGGGAGAAAAGTGAAGGTGTTCTTTCAAAACAGTCATGAAAACTTGGGAGCATTACAGGTTTCTCACTATGATGCTCTTAAAAATCAACCAGGCCATTACCACAACCAGTATCAGCAACAAAAGCAAACTATCTCCAAGACTGGAACCAACAAGCTGGATTCAAAACCATGAAGCAGGGAAGCAAAAAAGAAAGAAAATAACTATTTGGTGAAGGAGGACTAGAATCTACTCAATTAAGCTAAACTATGATCTGGGCTGGTCAGAATTTTGATTGAAGGAACATCTTATCCTTTCTAATTTTCAAGTTTCTTACTTAGTTCAAAGACGATATTTTAAAAATCTGATTGTATCAGGATGAACTCAGCTGAATATCTTGGAAAAAGAGAATTAAATCAAGCCTTGGGTCTCAACCTCTACATTACAGGGTAGGTTGCTTAGAATTTTCAGTTTTAGAGGTGAGCAGACTCTGGAGAGCTGAATTCTTTTGACCATGCTTATAAGATCATCTTTTAGGACACAAGAATGTCAAATCCATTTGGGAAGCCAGGAAAGTACCATAATGATACAGTAAGATTAGAAGGATAACCTTAAAGAAAAATATCTCTAAATAGATATGAACACAAATGCTTTTCTGACTGCCAAGGTGAAGTTCAACTACCAAGATGCCTATAGAATTTAAAATCCCCAAAGAGGACCTTGAAACAGAATGGCAAATTCTTACCCAAATTGCTTCACATTTCTTTATCAAGCAGTTAGCTATGTAATTTTTCTAGACTTGAGGTATTTTGGTATTCTTATTGAAAGGTACATTGTTCTCTTGATAAAATAAATATATTTCTTAATTCCTCAGAAACTTGAAAATGGCTGAACACATGTATTTTGTGTTCAGTGTTTTGGCTAAGACACAAAAATAAAATCCCAGAAAATTATGAGCTGTACCATACAAAAATTTTTGTGGCTGAAATCACTTTTAAAATTGTAAAGCAATATACCAATGTGAATTTCTAGTATTATTATACTTCGCTTCTAATACGTGATTGGCAATCACTAATTCTAGTCACCATGGAATCCTGCTCCACACTGACTCTTCATTACCTCTAATTCCTTGTTGTAAAGTCTCCAGAATCTAAGCTTCATTTTTTATAACTCCTTTGAGCTTAGCCATAAATTTTTATTGTTCTATTCTGATTCCTTGTATGACCTACATCTTTCTTGATTCCTCAGTTAAAGGCTCTATCCTCACAAATCAAGCCAAGTCTCCCAAAGTAAACTATTAGCTCCAGCCTTTCCTGTTTCTAAAATGTCTTTTGTATCTCATTATTTTTTATAAATATTCCAATTTTGTTATCTCTAGGTTATGACAAGTTTTTTTTATTTATTTATTTTTTCGGTCCACTTATTCTAACATTCCTACCAATTAGTAGATTTGGGAATATGACAGGCCGAATGGCTTTCTAAAGTTATCCACTCCCTAAACCTCTGAAAATGTTATATTAAATCACACACACACACACACACAATCTGTAGATATAATTGAGATCAGTGACTTCTACATAAGAAGATTATCCTGGATTATCCAGGTGAGTTCAGTTTAATCATATGAACCCTAAAAAGTAAAGAACTTTCTCTGGCTGGAGAAAGAGATAAAGAAGGCAGACAAGTTCAAAGTGTGAAAACAAAGTGATGTCATATCTCTGATTCTGAGAAGTAGACATCCATGCAAAGATTAGAGAGAAGCTTCTAGAAACCAAATTCAGGCCCCATATGACAGCCAACAAGGAGACTGGGACCTCAATCCTACAAGCACAAGGAACTGTGTTCTGCCTGGAACTAAAACAAGCTTGGAAGTGCATTCTCCTTCAGAGCTTCCAGATAAAATCCCTGGCTTACCAACATCTTGATTTTGACCTTGTGGATTCAGAGTAGAGGATCCAATGAGCCCACCCAGACTTCTGACCCTCAGAATTGTGAGATCATAGACTGGTGTTGTTTAAAGCTCTAGTTTTAAAGTGAGTTGTCACAGCAGCAATAGGAAACTCATGAAAGAATTCACTGTTTCTAAATGTCCTTGCTTATTATTAAACAGATTAACTGGATATGAGGGATGTTAAAGCTACTCGCACTGATTGGAGGCTTTCTACCACTGTGTTCAGAAGAATGTTAAAGAACACAGAAAAGAAGTTTAATAGGAACCTGAGTATTTTTCGAAAGTCATTTATATTCAGGGCAAAATGTCAACAGCAATCACTCCTAGTATGTCTTTAAAACATATCTACATCAAAGAGAGTATTTCTTTTGTTCTCATTAAGAAGAATTATGGCAAGTTCATGTAACCTAAAGTCCCACCTCATTTGGTTCGATTTTTTTTTTCAGTAAATGAGTCATTGCTAATGCAATTGTTAAAGTCCCACAGGAAAAGAATTAAGTACTTAGTTGACAAGCACTTTTTTTTTCAAGTAAAAGGATAAGCAATTCTTTTCTTATTTCAACCTGAACTCCACTACTACGCTGTTATTTTTTCTTTTAAAACCATCAAAGATAATGATAGAGTAAAAGCTAAAAAACTGTATTAATTATTCGTATATTTTGTAGATGTCTTCCTTCCAGCTTCCTTTTTTTTCCTTATTTAGTCAGTCTCTAACTTGAGACCCTTCTCCCACTTATTCACTTTATTCACTTTTTTCTTTTTTTTTTAATTGAAGTATAGTTGATTTACAATGTTGTGCCAGTCTCTGCTGTACAGCAAAGTGACTCAGTTATACACTAGTCTTTTCCATTATGGTTTATCACAGGATATTGAATGTGGTTCCCTGTGCTATACATTAGGACCTTTTTGTTTATCCATTCTAAATGTAATAGTTTGAATCTAACAGTCCCAAACTCTCAGTTCATCCCTCTCCCTCTTCCCTCTCCCTTGGCAACCACAAGTCTGATCACTATGTCTATGAATCTGTTTCTGTTTTGTAAATAGGTTCATTTGTGCCATATTTTAGATTCCACATAAAAGTGATATCATATGGTATCTGTCTTTCTCTTTCTGACTTACTTCACTTAGTATGATAATCTCTGACATAAATTGTACCAAGGTTTTCTTAGGTCAGTCTCCCAAGGCAATATAAATAAAAACAAAAATAAACAAATGGGACCTAATCAAGCTAACAACCTTTTGCACAGCAAAGGAAACCATAAAAAAAAAAAAATGAAAGGAACAACATACGGATTGGGAGAAAATATTCGCAAATGATGTGACAGACGAGGGCTTAATCTCAAAAATATACAAACAGCTCATACAACTTAATAACAAAAAAAACAAACAATCCTATTGAAAAATGGGCAGAAGACCTTAATAGACATTTCTCTAAAGAAGACATACAGATGGCCAGTAGGTACATGAAAAGATGCTCAACATCATTAATTATTAGAGAAATGCAAATCAAAACTACAGTAAGGTACCACCTCACACTGGTCAGAATGGCCATCATTAAAAAATCTACAAATAACAAATGCTGGAGAGGGTCTGTAGAAAATGGAACCCTCCTATACTGTTGGTAAAAATGTAAGTTGGTACAACCACTATGGAAAACAGTATGGAGGTTCCTCAGAAAACTAAAAATAGAATTACCGTATGATCCAGCAATCCAACTCCTGGGAATATACCTGGACAAAACTATAATCCAAAATGATACATGAACCCCTATGTTCATAGCAGCACTATTCACAATAGCCAAAACATGGAAACAACCTATATGTCCATCAACAGATGAATGGATAAAAAAGATGTGGTACATATGTACAATGGAATACTACTCAGCCATAAAAAAGAATGAAATAATGCCATTTACAGCAATACAGATGCAACTAGAGATTATCACTTTATTCACTTTTTAAATGGCTTTATGATACAACATAAATTAATTAAAAAGTGAAAATTCTGGAGTTAACTGGGTAAATGTTAAATTATTTTTTAATGTTAAGGCAAATTTTATAAATAAAAAATGGATTTTGCCACCAAATGTAATTTTAGAAAAAAAATATTTTGGCATTTTGTCAATACCTAATTTTTCAATGTTTTTTTATACAAAATTTCCCATCCTTTTCACATTCCAAAAATACCTATTCTAATTAAATAATAACTTTCTTTTGCACTTCTGTCAAATAACTTTTCTGCTTTTGTAATGTATCTGAATCAATATATGTCATGCAAAAAGTATTAATAAATGCTTTATGAATCTTTAGGATATAAAAGTATACAGAGCAGGAATCCTGTAACACAAATTCTGCAGACTCCTTAGATTGTTACAAGACAGCTTTGAATTTATGTAGCCAATGAATGAATAAAAAATTCTATAGTATCATAAATCTATAGCTTCAATTTCTATATCTTTTTATGTTCTGATGTGTTTATAATTCTTGCTTATTTAAAAATATAAATATAGTATATAGTATATATACTATATACTGTATATAGTAAAATCAAATAAAATCAAAATCTTGTTTATAATTTTCTTATCTATAATATTCTTGGACCATTATTTAATTTTTCACTTATTTGTTTATTCATTTATCCAGTAAATATTTATTGAGCATCTATTATATGGAAGGTGTTTTTCTAAATTATGAGGATATAGCAAGGGTAAAAGAATAACCCCCCAAATCCTGTCCTCATTGAAGTCATGTTATAACTGGCAGGGAGATTTCTAATGAGTGTTACAACATAGCTCAAAAAAGATTATCCATGAAGATTTCTATATACATGACTTAATTTAGTTCAACTTCCATTATTGAAATTTTTATTTGGCAACCTTTAGAAAATAAAATATCAATCCCATTCTGCTCTTAAAGTTGTTATTAAAAACCAAAGCAAAGAGAAAAGCATACAAGAACACTAACCCAGAGTACAGCAGGAGCAACTTACAAACTGCTTAACTTGAATGAGGAAATATTATTTTTTTCCCATTTTACAGCTGGAAAATGAGGGATAGGCAAATGTGAAGTAACTTGCCTGAGGTCACTAAATGAGGTTCAGTTGAGTTTGGGCTGGCTCTAACTCAGAAGTTCCTGATTCTCTGTGGTTGGGCCACAAGTTCATAGCCACTGGCTCATAGCAGCTTCCAGAACAGAATGCAGTTTTCCTGTAAGCCCTAGAGAGTTAGGCTGCCACATCAACATGAGTGCCTTCAGAACTCAGGTTCCTAGGAAGGTCAGGGACGGCACGTTCTTATTTCTTTAACCTTTCTGCCCACATTGAGGAAATTCACAGCAAGGTACTCTTGCCAAAAGAAGGGAAGCAAGAAAGATAACTTGAGGAAATGTTGCGCCTAATAGCCATGGGTGAAATTTAGGGTTCACAAAGCCTGGGAAAATTAACTTTTTCTGCAGTAGAAGTCATGAAATTAAATTTAACATACTCGGCAGTTTTCTGACAAATATTTTTGCTTTTCCATTAATCCCAAATGAAACAGTACTAACTCCAAGTTAAAATTAGAGCCAGGCCAGTGAACAGGCTGTGAATATTTATACCTAAGAGTTTAATATGCTATAGACTTAAACAGTTAAGCCCTGGGAGTTTAAAGAATGATCAACTTGGATTCAGGTACAGCTAAATCAATTCCAAAAACTCTGGCGCACAAAATTCAGTTTCCTGCCTTGATGGATTGCAGTGCACTTGGGTGGGCTCAGAAGTTATGAGAGAAAAACAAAATGAAATGCTTTTAAATTGACTCGAACTACTGGGCTGCTAACATTCAGCCCATAAAAATAACCATCCTGCAAACTTACACTGAAAAAAACACAAGGGGCTTCCCTGGTGGCGCAGTGGTTGAGAGTCCGCCTGCCGATGCTAGGGACACGGGTTCGTGCCCCGGTCCAGGAAGATCCCACATGCCGCGGAGTGGCTGGGCCCGTGAGCTATGGCCGCTGAGCCTGCGCTTCTGGAGCCTGTGCTCCGCAACGGGAGAGGCCGCAACAGTGAGAGGCCCGCGTACCACAAATAAAAAGAATAAATTAAAAAAACACAATAATACAAAAAACAAAACAAACAAACAAAACATAAAAATCATGCTCAGATGACTCAGTCTCTCAATCTGTGGGGACAACAGATTAGCCAATGAGATTACTTGGCTGCTGTAGTGACATTAAGAGAAATGGAGCAAACATTCTTCTCCAAAAAGAGATGGAGTTTTTCAGTTTGCACCAGACCCTTATCCCCAATCCTACTGTGCAATTAGATGTCCAACATACAGAGATCCATTTAACAGCTATTTAAATGTTTAAATGTGTATGTGTTTGATGTGCTTAGCACTATTTAGGTACTCTGAAAAAAGTAATGCACAAAAGAAGAAGAAAACACCCCTCTTCTCATGGACCTTACATATAAATTGTACGTATACATGAAAGTTAAATAAGATGAAGCAAATCATATATATAAAGAGAGGCAGGTCAATGACGTCTCTAGAATTTCTATATTAGAGACTCAGGGTCAATATTCGGTTACAGGAAGAGTTGGGCAGGTTATCATAAAGCAGTATGTGTATAGTGACTTCATTGCTCCCCATAGGTTGGTTGTAGGTTTAGTTATGGAAGCAAGTTACTGATGGAGATAATTAGGGTGGAGGGGGTTAAAGACACCCTAAGCACTTCCCTGAACTTATCACTGAATATACTCAGTCAGTCCCTTGGCTGGCTGTATTTACTATTTTGGATAAATTGTTATGCATGAGTTTCTTCTGTCAATTATATTGACAGAGAAGGAAAAACATCCTTTGGTCAATCACATCAGATGTTCCCTGTGCTTTCACAAAAAGAGAAACATTGTTTTCTAGGAGGGTTGAAATAATGTAACTAAATATATATATATATATATATATATATTTTTTTGGTCTTATTGTTTTATTACTCATAGTTTGCAAGCAATATTACATACAAAAGCCATTTTTAAAACAACAGGGTTTGCTAGAAAATTGTCTTTTAATTTCTTTGCACTGTGGGTTTCTGCACCATTCATACCTGGAGCCTGTTACATTAAATGTATCATTTATGTAGGTGCTGGGCAAAAGTGTAAGAACCTTTGAGTTTTCTACTCATACCCACCCCCAAATAAAGCCCACCCCTTCTCTACTATATGGGTTGTTAACATTAAAAACACTAAGAAAATACACATTCATCTCGCTTTCTGTAAGTCCTTTTTTTCTATTTTTACATGACCAAGATGTTGGTTTGGTTATGAATTCAAAAGTGCTCCCAAAGTTTTGATGATGATTTGTAGAGAAACCTCTCCAAGCTATCCTCATCCAAAGTAATTTCTATGAATGTCTTTAGTTTTCTGTGAACAGTAGCTACAACACCCTTCACTTTTGAACTCTTATGTTTACCTTTATTAATAACCAAGACAATGTGTGTAACTGTATCATCTTTAACTTCTTTCATCAAAGTCTTAGAGTTTTATGCATACGAGTCTTTTGTCTCCTTAGGTAGGTTTATTCCTAGGTATTTTATTCTTTTTGTTGCAGTGGTAAATGGGAGTGTTTCCTTAATTTCTCACATAAATTTTGTATCCTGCTACTTTACCAAATTCGTTGATTAGCTCTAGTAGTTTTCTGGTAGCATCTTTAGGATTTTCTACGTATAATATCGTGTCATGTCATCTGCAAACAGTGAGTTTTACTTCTTTCCCAATTTGGATTCATTTTATTTCTTCTTCTCTCATTGCTGTGGCTAAAACTTCCAAAATTATGTTGAATAATAGTGGTGAGAGTGGGCAAGCTTGTCTTGTTCCTGATCGCAGTGGAAATGCTTTCAGTTTTTCACCATTGAGAATGATGTTGCCTGTGGGTTTGTCATATATGGCCTTTATTATGTTGAGGTAAGTGCCCTCTGTGCCTACTTTCTGGAGGGTTTTATCATAAATGCGTGTTGAATGTTGTCAAAAGCTTTCTCTGCATCTGCTGAGATGATCATATGGTCTTTCTCCTTCATTTTGTTAATATGGTGTATCACGTTGATTTATTTGCATATATTGAAGAATCCTTGCATTCCTGGGATAAATCCCACTTGATCATGGTGTATGATCCTTTTAATGTGCGGTTGGATTTTGTTTGCTAGTATTTTGTTGAGGATTTTTGCATCTATGTTCATCAGTGATATTGGCCTGTAGTTTTCTTTCTGTGTGACATCTTTGTCTGGTTTTGATATCAGAGTGATGGTGGCCTCGTAGAATGAGTTTGGGAGTATTCCTCCCTCTGCTATATTTTGGAAGAGTTTGAGAAGGATAGGTGCTAACTCTTCTCTAAATGTTTAATAGAATTTGCCTGTGAAGCCATCTGGTCCTGGGTTTCTGTTTGTTGGAAGATTTTTAATCACAGTTTCAATTTCAGTGCTTGTGATTGGTCTGTTCATATAAAATAATGTGACTAAAAATCTTGAAGTCATCATTCATCCCTTCATCTCTTGTATACAGTCATCAAGTTCTTTTATCTGATGTTTGTTTTTTCAGTTCTCACCACACACATCACCTTAAGATACAATGATTGCAACTAACCACCTAACGCATCCCACTGGCCCCTTTACTACGTATCATTTTGTCTTATCAATTGTTCTTAAATCCTAATCTTATCATGGAATATGTCTGCTGAGAAAAATTCTAAATGATCTACTGCTTTCAGTTTAAACTCTACTGTCTGGCACCAATCAACTAAACATGTACTCTGCATTCACAGCTTCAGCTGAACCTTGCTCATTCATTCACTCCCCCTGGAATATAACCTACTGCATGGCTTTCCTCTCTCCCTCCTTCCATTCTTCCAGCTTCTTTCATTTCTTTTTTTCTCCATCACTCTCTACTTTCTTTCTTCCTTCTCTTCTCCTCTCTTTTCCTTCCTCTTTTCCCTTTCCTTTCCTTTTTCTTTCTTTCCTCCTTCCTTCCTTTTTCCATCTTTCTTTTTCTCTTTCTTTCTTTCTTTCTTTCTTTCTTTCTTTCTTTCTTTCCTTCCTTCCTTCCTTCCTTCTTTCTTTTTGTCTTTGTTAAGGCTCACCTCAGGTGCCAAGTCACTTTACATAGGTTCAGCATCAATCACACTGATTAACATGGAGGAAAAGGTAATGAATACTGCCAGTTTTCCCCTTTTTTGCTTGGCCGAGATAAAAAAACAAAAAACAAAACAAAAACAAAACAAAACAAAAAAAAACAAAAAAAAATTGATAACACATTCAGGTGCTAAGAGTTTGAGAGGCAGGCACTTATGTAACTGGATTACAATAGTGTTATTTGGTAAAACCTATTCAGAGAGCAATTTGGTAATAGCTACTAGAAGTAAAGATGCACATGGTCTGTGGAAAATCGATGCCATTTTTAGGATTTACCTTACAAGTGTATGCTCACACATGTGCAATAACGCATATAGTGGTTATTCATTGTAGGGTTTTTGTTTTGTTTTGTTTTTCAGTATAGCAAAGATTTATACATCAAAAGAAACTTTAAAGTAGTGAATTTCACACATGGAATGTTATCTGACTAGATAAATATGATGTATGTATTTAAATAATTAAGATTATCTTTTAAACAAGATTAAATAAGATTTATTTATCTGTAAAGAAAAAAAAAAGAACAAAAATATCTTTCTGTGTTAAAGTGGAAGGATATCTGAGTTATATTGATTAGAGAACTTAAAAAACAAACAAACAAGGTGCCACTATGGATATTTTACACTTTATTGACTGTACCATATTTACTTATTCCTGCATACAAATCTCTGATCAGGTGGATATTCGTGTTCTATTTTTTACTTTAAGTTTGTATATTATATATTTGTACATACAGTGTTAGGTTTTCAGTACATTCTGCTATAAGAAAACTCTATTACCTGACCATCTTAGAAGAGCCTGTGAAGAGTATGTTTACTATTGCTTGGAAAGTCATTTGCAATTTTGTAAACAACTGGAATATTATTAAAAATCTTGTATTTTCAAAATTCTAGAGTTCATTTTTAGGCTTTTTAGAAATAATCTTCCTGTTGAATCATTGTTGTTAAATCCACTTTATGAAATAAATTTGCTTAAGAGGCAAAAACCAAAACAAAGAAACAAAAAATGGTGCCAAAAATTATATATATGCTGCAATTTTTGAAAAAAAAAAAACTGAAGAAACTCAGTGTATATATATAAATTTACTTGTATATCCATAGATATATTATGAAAGAGTATATGAGAAGTTGGAAACATTACCATTAAAGAAGGGAATTGCGGCAGGGTAGGAGGAAAACTTTTCACTAAATGCCTTTTTTGAAATTACGAAATTTGAAAATGTAGCTTTGAAAAAAGAAGTTCTTACTGAACACTGCATCTAAACTGTTTTTTCCTTGTCACCATATGCTCCAATTACTGAAAATTAATGTGGTTTTCATCACTAAGCACTAAGTGTTGCTTCAGTATGATGGTGATCGAAGAGTCCAGAAACTACTAGGACTTAGTTCAAATAGTTCAAATTTCAAGTGTTATAAGTTCTGGTGTCTGGGAAGTTTTTCAACGTCATTTCAATGATTCTTCACGTGGCTCTAGCTCTGACAGGATGTGGCATACAGTATGATGGCAGACTTTCTCATGGACCATTTCATATCCAGTAATCTACCATTTGTCGGTGAATATTTCTTAATGTTGGTATTTTTATTTTTGAGAATTACCAAACACTGAAGACACAATAGTACCTCTGAAAATTCCAAAGATCTATAATGATTGTAAGGTGGTTTCCAAAATAAAATAAAAATAAACATGAAGAAAAAAAATGACATAATATTCATAATATAATCCATTATGATTATGGTTTAAAAGGCAACATATACATTTCCAAGAATTACAAATTTCACAGATAATTAAATATTATTCTGGATATGAAGGGAGAAATTTGTTCTCTGGATAGTTTTCATTTTTATAAATACCCTTAAATCAAAAAGAAAGCTTCTACTGGATGAAAATTTTGTGTACCTGATTATTTATATTTTATTTATTTTAAGTATGCAGTTTTTTCAAGGGAATTTAAAAAAAATATTTTCCTTTTGGACTGAAGGATTTAACCTAAATTTCCAATCCCTGTAGAAAATTTCACAGCATGTTTTATTTTGGTTGGCATTATGTAAACACTGAGAATATTTACTGAATGGGAACCAAACCACAAAGTTCTACAGACAACTTCAAGACAAATTAACTCATAGAAGCTTCAATACAGCATATTTTGCATGTGATTTCTTTTGAATCACTTATATACTATTGTTTTTATGTCTCATTGCAGTAAATTTGAATGCAAAAGTGTATGCATGCAGCAAAATCGAAAACAATATTTTAATTTATATAGGAAAATATTTAAGAATTACATTTCTGTTTCATCAAAGATCAAATGACATCATACTAAGCAATATCTTGATGTTAATAAAAGGAAAGTTTTGATAAAATGCTGCCATAAATGATTTAAATTTTAAAAGTAAATCTTTCTGGTAATCTGATGATTTTACCATGAATTTTTGCTTTACCCTTTGCTTGCTAGTGTTTAGAATAATTTTAAAGATATATATATATATATATGGAATTATTTACCTTTTATTTCTTATAACTAGCCATATTGAGAAATGTAGATTATCCTACCTAAATCTAATTATTTTATATCACTTCTTAATCCTAATTTTGTTGATGATTAAAGTATAATTTCAGAATTTCTAAAAATAGATACACACAAAATCATTGTTTTTAAAGACATACAAGTAGTTCTTCTTTTAATATGTAAAAACACGTTATAGTTTAGAGTGTCGTGACATATGAGATTTTTTTGCATGAGGTGGAGGGTACAATTGTAGGATGCTCTGTGTTCATATACCATGACCAAATTTCAGGCAGCAGTCGAAGCCATGCTCTTGTGAATTGGGATTATTCCTCTTTAGCATTGGGATTACACTTCATTAGTCTCTTCGTAACGTCTTGAAAAAAATGTTAAGGATTGGTAAATCCTAAAGGTTTAATTCTCATAGGTGTATTTAAATACAACCCATTACTTTAAATATTCCCATTGAAGGGACTCCCCCAGCTTTAATGGCAGTAGCCTCAGCAAAATATACAGCCATCACTGTTGTATTTTTCTCTGACTTTTAGTATTAGCTTTGCCATTATAGCCAGAGTTTCACCTTCCTTTGTATCTCCTCTTCTCTCAAAAAGACTCAAAAAACTGCCTCTGCAACTGGAGACACCCAACCCCTGCCATATTCTTTAACTGCCCTGCTTCATGGCCATAGCCTCACTCTGGTGCTCAGAAGCCCATTTCACTAATGTTGAATATTCTCTACTCGCCTTATAATTTGGCAGATACTAGATACCACTGTATCCAAATATGTCTAGAATGGCCTGATGTCCAATGGAAATGGCCAACAGAAGGTCTGAAAGAGCTTCACCTCAGCGGTCGTTGGCTGTTTGGCTAAGAGCATCAGGAACATAATAAGAGAGAGTGGTGACCCATCTCCAGAGTTGCTAGTATCTGAGATTTTCACCAGCCCCAGATAACTGATACAATGTCTGCAGGGAATAATGGTCCAAAATCAATAGCTAGTGCCACTTTTCTCCTATTAGTACATTGAAAATGAGCCACTCAAGAAATTTGCATGTTCATGAAAATATACGCATGTAGATAAGAATGACATGGAATCTCTGAGTTAGAAGTTGGTGTTGATTATTAGAGTTTTAGACTTCCTATTCATAGCTGACACTCAAGAAAGCTGAGATGACTGAAACTTGTAGAGACAATTGCCAATTTGTCTGTTGCCTATTGAAACATCACAGTTGGCCCATTTATTCCTTCACATTCCAAGTGTCTTTATTTTAATCACAGACTCCTCTTCCAGCTTTATTAAGATATAATTGACATATAACATTGTATGAGTTTAAGGTGTACAATGCGTTGATTTGATATACTTATAATTGCAAAATGATTACCACCAGAGCTTTTGCTAATACCTCTGTTGGGTCACATAATTACTATTTTATTTTTGTAGTGAGAACATTTAAGATCTACTCTCTTAGCAACTTTCAAGTATATAGTACACTATTATTAACTGTAATCACCATGTTGTACATTAGATTTCCAGACTTGTCTTATAACTGAAATTTCGTACCCTTTGACTAACATCTCCCCATTTCCCTGCCCCCACACAGTCCCTGATAACTACCATTCTACTTTTTATAGATTCCACATATAAGTGATATCATACATTTGTCTTTGTCTGACTATTTCACTTAGCATAATGCCCTCAAGGTCCATCCATATCAGAAATGGCATGATTTCATTCTTTTTAATGCCTGAATAATATTCTATTGTGTATATATATCTTCATCTGTTGATGAACACTTAAGTTGTTTCCATATCTTGATTATGGTGAATAATGCTGCAATGAACATGGGAGTGCAGATATCTCTTCAGGGTCCTGTTTTCATTTCCTTTGGCTATATATCCAGATGTGGGATTGCTGGATCATATAGTAGTTCTATTTTTAATTGAGAAAACTGTATACTGTTTTCCATAGTGGCTGTATAAATTTATATTCCACAAAAAGTTCAAAAGGATTCTATTTTTCCATATCCTCATTAACATTTATCACTTGTCTTTTTAATGATAGTTATTCTAACAGAAGTGAGGTGATATCTTATTGTGTTTGATTTGCACTTTCCTGATGATTAGCAATGTTGAGCATCTTTTCATGTACTTGTGGTCATTTGGATGTCTTCTTTGGAAAAAAGTCTATTCATTTCTTTTGCCTATTTTTTTAATTGATTTTTTTTGCCCTTGAGTTTTATGAATCTATATATTTTGAATATGAACCCCTTATCAGATATATGACTTACAAAAAATTTCTCCCATCCCATAGGTTGCCTTCTTACTTTGTTGATTATTTCTTTTTCTGTGCAGAAGTTCTTTAGTTTGATGTAGTCATCCTTATTAATTTTTGCTTTTCTTGTGCTTTCAGTGTCATATCCAAAATATCATTGCCAAGACCAATGTCAAGGAGCTTTTTCCCTAGGTTTTGTCCTAGGAGGTTTATGGTTTCAGTTCTTATGTTTAGGTCTTTAATTCATTTTTAGCTAATTTCCGAAAGTGGTGTATGACAGGGGTCCAATTTTATTTTTCTGCATGTGTCTATCCAGTTTTCCCAGCATCTTTTAATAAAGAGACTATCCTTTCCCTATCAAGTATTCTTGGCTCTCTTGTCAAGGGAGGGCTTATTGTGGGTTTTCAGTTATGTTCCATTGGTCAAAGTGTCTGTTTTTATGGCAGACCAACATTTCTTTTTGTATTTGTTTGTTTGTTTGTTTTACTATAGCTTTGTAGAAGAGCTTGAAATCAGGAAGCATGCTGCCTTCAGCTTCAGTCTTCTTTCTCGGTATTGCTTTGGATATTCAGGGTCTTTTTTGACTCCATACAAATTGTAGGATTTTTTTTTTCTACTTATATGAAAAATACCATTGGGATTTTGATACGGATTACATTGAATTTATAGAAATCTTTGGATAGAATGGACATTTTAACAATATCAATTCTTCTTATTCATGAACACCAGCTATCTTTCCATTTGTCTGTGTTTTCTTCAGTTTCTTTCACCAACTCTTGTAGTTTTCAGTGTACAGATCTTTCACCTCCTTGGTTAAATTTATTCATAAATATGTGTTGTTTTTTGTGTTACCATGAATGCCAGGCCTTAAAAATAGTCTCAGAGACATATCTGAATAACCTTTGGCCTCAAATCTCATTTTGAATCTTGTATCCATTTTTGAGACTAAGGATAAGAAGAAATTATGCTTTCAGTCCAATTTGTCTTTCTAATTTCCATTTCTCTCTAATTCTGATCACAAACTAAATATTTATTTTAGCAGATCTCTCCTTCTTCATATCTTATCAAAGAGAACAAAGGAAATCTAATGACACTTTCAACATTCTACCTGGAAATTATCTTGGCAGGGTTCACAAGATAATTTTGCTACATGTTTTGGTGTCATAGTCTCCTTTAGTAGTCTTTTCTCTGCTGTATCAGCCTCCACTAATAAACTTTTTTCTATCATTTTTCAGACCTCAGCCAATAGCTAGCCAATCATGAGAGGCAAAGCTACCTAGCCAATTATGTCATCTATTTGCAGATATAAGCAAGCCCAGCTAAGAACAGCAGAGGAACTACATGGCCGAGCAGAGTCAAAATTGCAGATACATATATTTATGAGCTAAATAAATATTTTCTTAAACATTAAGTTTTCTAGTGATTTGTTACCCATATAATCAGAGAAAGTATTATTCTAAGTAAGCTATTCTCATCCCAGCATTTCTAGTTTTAATACAGTATTTGTTAATTTTACTTATACTTTCTTTTCTGTGGCATGACATAAGCCTCTGAAATCATGCAGATTTGAGTTTTTGAAGGTCAGTTCTATCAGTTATCAGCTATGGACAATGGGATATGTTAATTAACTCTGGTTTTTCAATATTCTTAACTATAAATTAGGGATACTACATGTTACATAGAGTTTCTACGATGATTAATAAATGAAGTAAGATATGTAAAATACCTGGGATATAATAGTCACTTAATAAATATTAGTCTCTCTTATCCTTTCCTCCTTAAATAAATATTTTATGATAGATGCAAAAAGTGGCCACAATTTCTTTTTTTTAAAAGTCATACCCTTTTACAATATGACTTTGCTGCTCCTCCCATAAAATAATAGGGTCTAATTCTTCACTTTCTTGAATTCAGTCATACTTTTTTACTAATAATATGTGGTAGAAGTAATGTAGGATTTCAATGACAAGTTTCAAGAAACCTTGCAATTAGCATTCTCACACTGTTAGAAGCCAGTCACCAGTCCAAGTTGGCCTTGAAAGAGAAATGCAGCAGCCTTGCTGACAGCATGAGGTAATTTCCAGACATGTAAGCAAGGCATCCTGGACCAACCAGCCCCCAACCAACCTGCCCCCTGACCACAAATGCATGAGTGATCCCAGTTTACACACATGAAGCAAAGTTGAGATGCCTCAGCTGAGCCCTACCCTAACTGCAGACTTACAGAATCATCGACACACACACTTTTTGTTTTATCACTGACTTTAAGAGTATTTTTCTAGACACCAAAAGTTAACTGAAATATATTTACAGTACACATTGTTATTAAAATATATGGTATCATACTTTTAAAAATTAGACAAATGTAATATCCTTATGTTTGAAAAGGGAATGTCATACATTTTACTCTTTGAACTGTTAGAAAGATGCAAAATCATAATGTATGGAAAAGTACTTTATAGACAACAAGTGTATTCAACTATTTATCAATCTATTGTTTAAATCATTCTTTTTAATACATGTCTCACATAATTGTTCTATGCCTATTTATATAATTGTTTGTTGGTGTTACAATGTTCAGTAAGAACACTGGTACCAAGAAAAAGCTCCAGAGCTAGTAATAGACACAGACAATTAAAGAGTAAATGAAAATGTTGTAGGACAAATTCTCCAATATAGTACTGTGTCTGCAAGCAAGAGAGGGATCTAACCCAGTATTATAGAAATAGTAGAAGAATTCTTCAAGGTGGTAATAATAATCAAAAACCTGCAATGCAGAAAGCTTCTTATTTGGGAGGAAAAAGTCATACAGTGGAGGGAGGTACATTATGCATACACTACAGTAGGACATATCCAATCTATGAGATATTAAATAGCTGAAGTTGTCATAGCTGTGTAGGATTCAATGAGGATAAGTTAATGTTATCTATTTCTTCTCCTTCCCAAATCAAGGCCCATGAATTGACAGCTATAAGATGATATAGTTTGAAATAAAGTTTATTATGGAGAGAAGCTGGATTAGAGATATAATTTAAAAATATGGGGCTTCCCTGGTGGTGCAGTGGTTGAGAGTCTGCCTGACGATGCAGGGGCCACGGGTTCGTGCCCCGGTACGGGAAGATCCCACATGCCGCGGAGCAACTAAGCCTGTGTGCCACAACTACTGAGCCTGAGCTCTAGAGCCCGCGAGCCACAACTACTGAATCCCCCGCGCCTAGAGCCCGTGCTCTGCAACAAGAGAGGCCACCGCAGTGAGAAGCCCGCGCACCGCAATGAAGACCCAATGCAACCAAAAATAAATAAATAAAATAATTAAAAAAAAAAAAAAAACTGAAGAAATATTTAAGCTTCCCACTATATTACCCAGAGTCTGCTCCAATCACGGTCAAAACTAAGACAATTATGGGTTTCTGCCACAGGGACAAAGCTCTCCTCACTAAGATTAATGCAAGACAAGAGAACAAATGAAAATTTGTGCCCCATAGATAGGCTGGTTATGAAAAAAGAGAAGGAAAGGGGTTGGTAGAGGTATGCTCAGTTTCTTCCCCCAAGCTTACCAATTAATTAAGTCATTTCTTTTTCCATGGAGAGAAATGAATGACAATTATAGAGAGAAGTCAGGAATGTTACTCAAGCTGAAAAGTCTTCCATCTATAAACATGAAGCTCAAGAAATAAAGATACCTTGTTAATAATAAACATATGGATATCCCAATTAAAATTAGGTCAAATAATATTAATTCATAGAAAAAGAAGGAAATGTTAACAAGAAAAGTAAAATTTATCTTAATAGAAATGTTCATTTGAAGATAACTACCACAAGTGTAAGTTTCAGTGTATATCTGTACTTGGTACCTTCAAGATCCCATTTCATTGGCTTTGAAGTTAAGGTAGATGTAATCCTCTGTTCTGGCTTAAGTAATTAGCCTACTCCAAAACCTGGGTAGTAATCAGTTCTACCCAATTATGAGCGCTGAGAAGTATATCCAAGTGTTATTACCTGATGGGAGAATGGAAGATAAGTGGTTCAAAGAATGCATGTCTACTAAATCATTCTTCACAAGAAATCAATTAAAAGAAAGAATATTCAAAATACAATGGCAAATATATTAAAAATTCGAAAATATTATTATTCTTTGTAATAATCTATATCATAAATCAATGGTATTTTATGTTTTGATATTAAAATGCATATATCTAGAATATATTCTTTCAAGAAAACTTAATTTTTTTTACCTTAAATATATTTACATGTATATGTATATAAAGAAATATAATCTCATATATAGTGTTTAAAAACTATTTGGTATTGAAGGTTTAAGAACCTCAGACCTAAGTGAATTTATATAGTTTAACTGTATGTTCTGATTTTTATAATTTACCCATATTTAGATGTCTATTTGTATGTGTATATAGCATCTAAGCTATATTTTGAAAGCTAAGCTAACTATAAAAGGTAAGTACTGGAGTAGAAAAGAATCCTAAAGAATTGACTTCATTGAAAATGTTACTTTCTCAAAGTTTCCATGCTGCCTCGCTCTAAAGACATACCATTAAAGATGTGTCACAGACTTAGTTTCACTGACGATTGACTAACAGTTATATACTTTAAAAGGAGAAGCACATTCACTGAACTCATTCTAACTCCACTTCTACTTTTTACATGAAGTAGGAATGTATAAAACACCTTCTAACTAATAGCTCTTTGATATAGATGACTCATAACTAACACTGCCAAGTAAAATACCACTTACAAGTTGAGCAGTGTGAATCAGGAGGTGAAACTTTCATATGTGAAATTTCCTCTATAAATTAAGAATAGTATATTCTTAGGTAGAGAACAGGTCATATTTCCCTAATGGATGTTGTAAACGTTTAATATCAGAGAAATGTGTGATTCCTATCAGAAATATTTAGTTTCATTTCATTAAAAATATGTGTGTATGGTCTTAAGATGTTTCTGAAAATACTTATACATGTACACTAAAGCAGATGTAACTTATCAACTGGATTTGTTTTACCTTCTCAATCATTTAAGTGCTCCAGTCATTTTGATGAAATAATTAAAAGTCAATTAAATCTGGAGGAAAAAAAAATATGTAGACTATATAGAAACAGAATTCCACAAGGGAAGACAAATGGTTTATTTAATTGTAGTTAATTAACTCATAGTTACATTAGTACATATTCCTTTAAGAAAATATAATTACTCAAAGGAAAAAAGAAAAAGAAATGTTTGTCTTACAAGTAGTGATAGCAATAGAGAAAACCACCATTTTAAGACACTACTTTTAGACACTATGTCAAAATTTTACTACTTACTTTATTTCTCAGCTCTATTACACAACTTTCATGTCTTAGGAAACAACTTTGCTTTACATTCCAAGGTGAAAACAGATGTCATAAGCTACAGCGTCCCTCCATTTCCATTTCTCCTACTTCTATGGTTACCTCAGTAGCTCCTATACTTAGTAGAACTCTTTCATATGTACACGTGGATCCATTCACCTTTCTCCTTATGTAATTTGTTCTTCACCGAACTCATATCATCTTTGAATTTTTAATCTTTTTCTTCCTGATTACTTATTTCAAACAGTAAACATGCTAAAGAATCTTCCAACTGAAAAATAAAAATCTAATAAATAGCCTTTTCATTAACCTACCCTCTGTTTCTTATTACAGTCTCTCTTGCCCCACTTTCTTTTCTTTGTAATCAAATTTCTTGAAGGCGTCCAGAATCAGACAGACTTACCCAGCCAGTATCATGCAGTATTGGCTTAGATTAAAGGTCTCAACCTATAGCAACCACCAGAGTTCATTCCATGGCCTTGAGCAACTATTACCTGTGCTATCTGTGGACAGACTGGCTCTCAAAACAGAAAGAAAATGGCAAAAACAGAGCAAAGCTTACTAATCCTGAACACAAATTTGTCAAATAATCCCATCGGGGGAAATATAACTGAGGGGTTGTGAAGAGCCAGAGATGTCTCACTACTGGAACATGCTTCATGAGGAGGGAATGACCAGGAAGGAGGAAAACATCCCCTCCCACACAAAAGAGCGTTTAAACTTGTTCTCATAAGACATTGGGCTTCTCTGCTAAAACTATGGTCAATTGAGTTTGTGGCTCTTAAGAAGAGGTTTTATGTCCATGTTGGAATACCCACCCCCTCCATCTCCACCTCCAACTCCATCTCCAACTCCATCTCCATCTCCATCTTCATCTCCATCCCCTTATTGCCTTCACAGAATGCTCTATATTGTTTCATGATCCCAGGCCTTTGAATATTTTATTCTGCTGTTTCAACATCCCTTTCTTCCTTTCTTAACTTAACCACCTTCTACAAGCATACCTCGGAGATACTGTGGGTTTGGTTCTAGACCACTGCAATAAAGTGGATATTGAAATAAAATGAGTCACACAAAATTTTTGGTTTGCCAATACATATGAAAGTTATGTTCACATGATACTATAGTCTATTAAGTTTGCAATAGCTTTATGTCTTAAAAAACCCAATGTACATACCTTAGTTAAAAATACTTTATTATTAAAAAATGGTAGCCTTCATCGTATCTTTCATCAAGTTGTAACTTTTTGTGAATGGAGGATCTTGCCTCCGTGTTTATGGCTGCTGACTGATCAGGGTCGTGGTTGCTGAAGGCTGAGGTGTCTGTGGCAATTTCTTAAAATAAGACAACAATAAAATTTGCCACATTGATTGCCTCTTTATTTCATGAATTATTTCTCTGTGGCATGCAATGCTGTTTGATAACACTTTACCCACAGTAGAACTTATATTAAAACTGGAGTCAATCCTCTCAAACTCTGCTGCTGTTTTACCAGCCAAATTTATGCAATGTAATAGAGAAAAACAAATCTGACTCCATATTATATCTGTTCCCTTTACTTTAACCTTATTTTAACCTTTGTGCTCTGTTGCCTGTGCTTACTCATGCTGGCTCTGTACCTTTTGTAAAAGAATGTTGCCTATAGGTTGAAATACACAGAAAAAATATGACCGGATTGTGACCTAACCTAAACAGAAAACAACATTTCTCTTGTTGGAGGTTTACAGGAACATGTAACCTGACCATGACCTGAACTATGTGGACAGCAGCAAGAACAGAGAATCTGACACTGAGAAGTTTGTAACAACTAGCCATACCTCTCCCTCACCTTGCCTTATAAAGGGATTTGTTGAAAGCCTTTGAGGAGTAAGGAGTTCAGAATTTTTAAGGCATGAGCCACTTGTCTCATTACATGACCCCATAGTAAACTTCTCCAAACTCTGATGTTTCAGTATTGCTTGGCCTCACTGTGTCAGCCACATGGACTTGCATTCAGTAGCAATATCCTAAATCTTATGTTGTCATTTCAACTGTTTTCACAGCATCTTCACCAGGAGTAGTTTCCATCTCAAAAAACTACTTTCTTTGCTCATACATAGAAGCTCCTAATCCCTTAAAGTTTTATCATAAAATTGTAGCAATTCAGTCACATTTTCAGGTTTCACTTCTAATTCTAATTATATTGCTATTTTCACCACATCTGAGGTTACTTATTTCACTGAAGTCTTAAACTCCACAAACCCATCCATGAGGGCTGTAATCAACTTTTTCCAAACTCCCATTAACGTTGATATTTTGACCTCTTGCCATGAATCAAAAATGTTCTTAATGTCACCTAAAATGGTGAATTCTTTCCAGAAGGTTTTCAAATTACTTTGCCCAGATCCAACAACAAAAAAAACACTATCTATGGCAGCTTTAGTCTTACAAAATGTATTTCTTACATAATAAGACTTGAAAGTCAAAATTATACCTTGATCAATGGGTTGCAGAATGGATGTTGTGTTAAAAAGCATGAAAAGAACACTGAACTCATTGTATATCTCAATTAGATCTCTTGAGTGCATTGTCAATGAGCAGTAATATTTTGAAAGGAATCTTTTTTTCTGAGCAGTAGGTCTCAACAGTGAGCTTAAAATATTTAGTAAACCATGTTGTAAACAGATGTGCTATCGTCCAGGCTTTGTAATTTCATTTACAGAACACAGACAGAGTAGATTTGGCATAATTCTTAAGGGCTCTAAGATTTGGGGAATGGTAAATGAGCACTGGCTTCAACTTACTGTCACCAGTTATATTAGCCCCTAATAAGAGAGTCATCTTGTCTTTTGAAGCTTTCAACTCAAGCATTTGCTTCTACTTTCTAGCTATGAAATTCTTAGATGGTATCTTCTTCCAGTACAAGGCTGTTTCATTTGCATTGACAATCTGTTGTTTAGTGTAGGCACCTTCATTAATAGTCTTAGCTAGATCTTCTGGATAACTTGCTTATCTTCTACATCAGCCCTTGCTGCTTCACCTTGCACTTTGATGTTATGGAGATGGCTTATTTTCTTAAACCTCATGAACTAACCTTTGCTAAATTCAAATTTTCTTTTGCAGCCTCCTCTCCTCTCTCAGCCTTCATAGAATTGAAGAGAGTTAGCACTTTCTCTGTATTAGGCTTTGGTTTAAGACAATGTTGTGACTGGTTTGATCTTCTATCCAGACCTCTAAAACTTCCTCCAAATCAGCAGTAATACTGTTTTGCTTTCTTATCATTTGTGTGTTCACTGGAATAGCATTTTAATTTCCTTCTAGAATTTTTTTTGAATTCGCAACTTGGCTAACTGTTTGGCACAAGAGGCCTAGCTCTTGGCCTATCTCAGCTTTCAACATGCCTTCCTCACTAAGTTTAATCATTTCTAGCTTTTGATTTAAAGTAAAAGATACCTGACTCTTTCTTTCACTTGGACACTCAGAGGATGTTGTAGAGTTATTAGTTGGCTTAATTTCAATATTGTTGTGTCTCAAGGAATAGGGAAGCCTGAGGAGAGGGGGAGAGGCAGAGAATGACTGGTCGGTTTAGCAGTCAAACACACACACACATTTATCCATAAGTTCACCTGTCTCACATGTGTGGGATTTATGGCTTTCCAAAACAATGACAATAATAACATCAAAGATTATGATCATAGATCACCAAAACAAATATAATAATTGTAAAACCCTGAAATATTGGAGGAATTACCAAAATGTAACTAAGAGACATGAAGTGAGCAAATGCTGTTGGAAAAATCGCATAGATAGACTTGGTAGATGCAGGGTTAGCACAAACCTTCAATTTGTAAAAAAAAAAAATGCAATATCTGTGAAGTGCAATAAAGCAAAGCACAGTAAAATAAGAAAATGAAGTATGTCTGTATTTACTTTTTAGTTCCATCTGTGCAGTAATGTTTTTCTTTTCTTCTCTAATCCAATCCTCCATCAACACATTATACTTATTTTAACTCTCCTGTGTCTCTCCTATGCCATGAGGTCTCTGTAGCAGAGAACTGAGGATTATATTTGTTGACTAGGTGGATTTTATATTCAGTACAATTTAAGTGTATACTGTGACTTTCAAAATGTTCAGTGCAATTAGATCCAGGTAAAGGTAATTTCATTAAGATAATTAGTGCTAATGCTTGTTTTTACATTTACCTTTCCAGTTATTACAAAAAGTTTATATTTTATGTTCACCTATTAAAGGTAAGATGAAGTTGTATAAGTTTGGAATTAAATTTTAGAGAAAAAATCAGGAACTCTGATTTGAAAGACAGATTTATAAATGCCAGTTGTTTAATCTTAACTTTCTCTTAAAAACATGATCAATATATGAATTTTGGCTAAATTTTTATTGAAAGAACATTTGTTTATATTCTACATCTAAGTTTTCTTTTATTAACATGTAATTTTTATATTGATTCTACTCTCTTTTCTTCAAGTTAGTGTTATTTTAGTCAAAATTGCATTCCTTTTGACAATAAATACTTTTTCATTGATACTTTCAGTGTGGAAATCATGAGACAAAAAATTTTAAATGCTTAGCCTTTCTTAATGATTCAACAGATTAGTCATTGGGGAAAAACCACTTTAAACTTCATTCCTGAAGAATTATATCATTTTCGAAGTAAGGATCTATGACTAAAGACATCGCATGATTCTCAAAGGGAGGTGGAAAGAAAATGTGATAGGAATGGCTTGGAAAGAAAGAATTCTCTAAGGAAAAAAGAAATAGTCACTCTGCTAAAGAATTGTTTTATTGGTTGATGCTCCTGTGTCTATTGTCATTTGTGTATTTCAGATGTTAGAACACTATGTATTTCTACTCAATCTTTGGAAAACACATGCACACACACACACACACTCACACACACACACACACTTTTTACATTTTTAAAATAAACCATATGGAGAAGCTAGTTCTTTTTCCAGTATGTGTAGCCTAATTTCAGAAAAAAACATAATGGGATTCAAAATAATCACAGTTATATATCCTGTGGTGAGAAAATATCACCCAAGCAAGGTAAATCTATTTTGCAAAGGTTAGAATTTGCTATTAAAGCCAGGTAAAAACTATAAAGTCAACATGTTTGATCAGCCGACTCCTGCAAAGTGTGTCAGCATTTCACTTGGTTTGGAATGGGTCTGAACAGCCATTCTGATTGTGTGGAAACGATTATTTGCAAATAAATTTACTTCTACACATGAATAATAGAACACAAAATTCTGAAAGTTACTCACTTCAAAATACCCCATTATGAAGAAATGGTTCTTAGGCAGTATCAGGTAATGTATAATAATAGTTACAAAGACCATAAGTAGCCTTGTGTTACAAAAAATTAAAGGATTTAGGGAAATTTTTGATTAAAGATCTAGTGGTTTTAATCAGCTGCCTATCTCATCTTCTTTATGACTGTGAGATGGAGGGGTAATATCAATTGAAAATTAAACAACCTTGAAGTCATACAATGAAGGTGCCAGATGTTAAAACATTTTGCTCAAGCTGGAACAGGTAAGTAAAGGCTAAACTTACATATTTTACCAACTAGACAAAAACCACAACAGCTGTGAATGAAACATTATTCACACATTTGAGGTTCTGCCATTCATTCTTCAAAAATGTGGAGTTTTCCACTTGTGTAAGCTTGTTTTACTTTGTTGGTGTTTTTATCCAGGAGACAATTTGACTCACTGATGAAATATTCTAGCTATACAGAACCTTCTTCATAGGAGCCCTCTTAGGAAAATTAGTATATCCAAATAAAAGAAACTGATGTCATTCAATGATACCAACATGTCCGTTGTTAGGTTGATGATGACTGATTATATCTACTGTAACACTCCAAAATCTCCAAGAACTTTAGGGGGAATATGAATAATTTTCAATAGCCAGGAAAAGTTAAACTGTATGAGGTGTTATTCTACAGAGTTAATCAGTAATAGAGTGCAAAATTTCCAGTTGATACAGATGTTCTATATTTACAGTTTTTCTCACACTGGAGATTGCAGTATTATAGAAAAGAAGATGTTATAAAAAGTCATAAAGAGAAAAAAAAAAACAATTAAAGAAAAGATTTTAGAGCTAGACCATTGCTTAAAACTTATGGGTTTTAGTCTTACCTACTGGTTTCAAACTTTAATCATTTTACCCATGATCATTAAAATGATATAAAATTTGATTTACCAGTTGATCTATTACTAGTAATGCTATCCTTCAATCCTTAAATTATGATAAACCTTTTAAAACTCATCATGTAAGAGAAAAACTTAAAGCTGTTCATTACTCAGTGATGTCAAGTAATCAAAAGGAGTCATCAAGAAAAATCTTATGATTCCTCTAGAATCTTAATATATTTACTTTAACCAATTATTTATCAATACACTGACTTCTAGTAGAGTGACAGGAAGATTATTTAAAGCATTAGTTTCAAGACTGGTACATGAGACCATGGAAGAATATATCACTTTCCCTATGTTACACAATTTTACATATTTAGCATCAAGAAATGCTCTACTCTTTGAATGTGTCACCCACAAACCCAGATGGGAAGACTATTAGTCTCTAGTAGGTAGGTTAAAGCTATGGAGTGAGGCAAAGACATGACTTGGCATCAGGCTTCTTGCTGTTTGTTTTCATTCCTTACCTCCATTCCTGCATGTTAGTTCTCTTAGCCAATCAGCATTTTCTGCTACTTTGGGCTTTCCCATTGTGTTCTGTGTTAGTGTCTTAGATCTGTCATTAAAAAGTACCATAAAATGAGTGGATTAAAAGAACAGAAATTTATTCTCTCACAGTTCTGGAGGGCAGAAGTCTGAAATCAAGGTGTTGGCAGGACCATACCCCTTCCAAAAGCTTTAAGAGAGAATCCTGCTTTGCCTCTTCCAGATTCTGGTGGGTCCTGACATTCCTTGGCTTGTGGTAGCATAACTTTAATCTCTGCTTCTATCTTCTCACAGTCTCCATCCCGGATCCCTGTGTTTATTTGTCCTCTCCTCATCTTATAAAGTTACCAGTCTTTGGATTTAGGGCTCATGCTAAGCACAGAATGATTTCATCACAAGATCCTTAACTAATTACATTTGAAAGTATGTTTTTTCCCAATAAGATCACATGAGATTCTGGTGAACTTGAATTTTGGGGTAACACTATTCAATTCTTCAACATGTTATTAATCGTTTTCTTCTCAGTTATTTAGAATTAATACAGCAGAATTCTCAGGCTCCTTTGTGTAGCTCCAAGTCTTTGTGGAAAGTCAAAAATCCACCTTTGGCAAAAGACTGTACAGAGGTACCATTTTCAGTTCTCTCTCAGGAGAAATAAAATAAACACTTTTATTTATGCCACCCACACCACCGTTGGGATATTAAGCTGTGCCTGTAGCTGGTATTTTGATTTCACATCCTGAGAATTCTTATTGCATGATGGAATGTGCCAGTTGTCAGGCCTGCAGAATTGTAGCTCCTAGTGCAACAGCTGCATCTTGATGTGTTCCTCCAACTGGAAGAAGGGCTCAAGAGCAGAAATTCTTAACTGCTTCCAAGATAGACTAAAGGAAGGAATCAACATAGTTGGACACAAACATCTGCTGCTGCTGAAAGCAGTGAAATGAGCATGTGACTTGGCAGGGTGTTTGTGTTTGTGCAGTGGTAGAAGGGTGATAACTTAAAACACCCCTATAAAATAGAGCCAGAAACAGTTTATGTGGTAACACTGTGGGCATGGGTGCAATTCTAGGTTACAAAGATTTGAGGGAAAAAAATCACATTCAAGGTGGCATGTTACTAAGCTGGCCGCAAGAAACGCAGATGTTTGCTGAGTGTTGCTCGGTCAGTGGAAAGGCAAATTGAAATATTTTCCCCAAGATGACTCTTTGAGGATGAGTGAGGATGTGAGTAAATGTGAAGAGATTATATGTTGGCTCCTCCATTTCTCTTGACTCTCAGTGACCATACTTTATCCCAATAGTCTGAAACCCCAACACTGCTGCATTGTGTTACCTAGTTCCCCTGAGAGTAACTGGTGAGGCCAGAGTCACCCTGAGTTCAGGAAGCTTTGCACTGGGCACTGGAGTTCCTACAGCTTCCACCACAGTGGGTAAAAATGATACATAGCTCTGTCTAACTCATGCCATAGAGGGGCTGAGATAGCCAGTGGTGTTATGAGATGAAGCATGGACAATGATGAGACTATACATTGAACAAGTAGAAGTGGCCTGGGCAGAGCAGGTAGGATTGAGCAAATACCTTAGAAAGTACCACCACCCAGGGATAATAAATAAAGGGCAACTTCTAGTCAACTGCTCAATCCTTATAGAAAACAGTAGGGCTTGCCATATGGAAGATAACTCTCCAGATTCATGCTCTATGAACCAGAATTGGTCCAGCAGGTCTAGTTACCAACTCAGCCCAAGTCATTACTTTGAATGAATTTTTACACAGTTTACTAGATCTTGCTACTGGAGTACCCTTAACAAGAAACCTCTTCCTTAGAACCCAGCAAAGGCCCCTCTAATCAGATAGTGCATGGCTTAGTCAATTTGGGATGCTATAAGAAATTAATGTACCATGGGTGGCTTAAATAATACATATTTATTTTTCATAGTTCTGGAAGCAGGATGTCTGAGATCAGGGTGCCAGCATGCTTGGGTTTTTGGTAATGACCTTCCTCCCGGTTCACAGATAGCTAGCTTCTCACTGTATCTTCACATGGCAGGGAGATAAAGAGAGAGAGAGAGAGAGAGAGAGAGAGAGAGAGAGAGAGAGAAAGTGATATAAAGAGAGAGAGAGAGAGAGAGCTCTCTTGTCTCTACTTATAAGATCACTAATTCCATCATAAAGTCTCCACCCTCATGACCTTATTACTTCCTAAAGGCTCCATCTTCAAATACCATTACACTTGGGTATTAGGGGTTCAACATATAAATCTGGGGAGGACTTAAACATTCAGCTCATAGTAGTAGTCTCTAGCATCCATGCCCATGTTTCCTTTGGTCATCAGTGTCTCCTGGAACTGCTACCTCTATAATACACAGACTTCATCTCCACCTATTCTTTTTTCCATTGTCCTTAACCTTTTCTCCTTTTTGATTCCCAGCTGTGGTGGACACAACCATCACAGATTGGAAGAGAATAGGATCCATGATGACTAAATACAACATAGTATCCTGTAGTGGATCTTAAAACAGAAAAAAAGAAAGACATTAATGAAACAAACAAACAAAAAAGTGGTGAAGTCCAAATAAAGACTGTAGCTTAATTAATAGTGTTGTACCAATGTTTATTTCTTAGTTTTGATTAATGTAAGATGTTAACATAAGGGAAGTAGGTGAAGAATAAATAGAAACTCTCTGCTCTATGAAACTGTCCTAAATCTAGTTATTTAAAAATTAAAAAACAAAGCCAAACAAAACAAAAAACACTTTATTAATTTCCTATGGCTGTTGTAACAAATGGCCCCAAGCTTAGTGGCTTAAAATAACAGAAATGCTTTTTCTCACAATTTTGGAGGCCATAAGTTTGAAACAAAGTGTTGTACAAACTGTATTTCCTTTGTAGGTTCTAGGGGAAACTCTGTTCTTTGTTTCTTCCAGCTTCCAGTTGTTTCTTGACTTGTGACCACATCAGTCTAATCTCTGCATCTGTCCTCACACTGCCTTCTCATATTCTACTTGTGCGTCTCCCCTGTGTGTCCCATACAAGGACACTTGCCATTGGATTTTTAGATTTTGGAGCCACCTATATAATTCAAGCAGATATCCTCATTTTAAGTTCCTTTACTTAATTACATATGCAAATACAATTTCCCCAAATAAGGTAACATTCATGGATCCTGGGAGGCCACCATTCAAATCAGTACAACTCCCTACCTCATTGTGGCTGGAGTTAAATAAATTAATGGTAGAGTCATCTTTTAAAAAATGTTGTTCTGGGCTTCCCTGGTGGCGCAGTGGTTGAGAGTCCACCTGCCTATGCAGGAAACACGGGTTCATACCCCGGTCCGGGAAGATCCCACATGCCGCAGAGCGGCTGGGCCCGTGAGCCATGGCCGCTGAGCCTGCGTGTCCGGAGCCTAAAAAAAAAAAAAAAGTTGCCTCAAATTGGAAGTACAACTGGAAAATAAACCTGGTAGATATGTCCATGCCCTGTGCCATATTTATTCTAGGAGCTAAAGGCCCTTGGAATATACATGAAAAAATATTTCATGATGAGAGTGTATTTGATGTTCAACTTCCTTTGATACTTTTCTAAAGATTTAAAATAAATTACTAGATTTTCCAGGTTTATCACAGCTTCTATGAATAATAATAAGAGGCTTCTACATGATTCCATCAACTTGAGTATCTGTACCAACTGAGGCAACTAAAACTTGTGCTTCAAAATCTTATGGTAATATCTTAGATTGAGTCTTGGTTGGCCAGTCCCTGTACATTCAAATAAAGGCCTATTTTCAGGATGGACTCTAGGAAATCTCCTGGACTCTGAGCACTGAGCTCTTGGAATGCTTTGTTTGATAAGGATGTTTTTGCATGCCTAAGGTCTTGTACCATGCTCTACCTGTTTGAGTAGACAGTTTATGCAGTCAGTGTGATCTATGGTGAATACTTGTTTTTTTCTCCGAGTTGTGAAGCTTGATATGAGAGCTTTAGGTCTACATGATTGAACCCCAATAAAAACCCTGGACAGCAAAATTAAAGTTAGCTTCCCTGATTGCCAAAACTCCATGCATGTTGTCAAGCACCATTGTTGTGGGAATAAAGTGTGTCTTCTGTGATTCCACCAAGAGGCATCACATGAAATCTTGCACCTGATTTCTTCTTGACTTCACCCTTTGACTTTTCCCTTTGTTGGTTTTACTCTGTATCTTTTTATTGTAATAAACCATAAACATTAGTATAACAATTTCTGAGTCCTCTGAGTCCTTCTAATGAACCATCAAGTCTGGATGTGGACTTTGGAATCCCAAACACAAAACCCAAATTGGCGAAAGTAGTCTTTTACATAGAATTAAACGAGATTAAATTCTAATGGTGGTATTGAATTTGAAATAATCCTTTCATTTTTCAGCCACCAGTTATAAGAAATCTTCATAGCATTTTGGTCAAGGTTGAAGTACCTGAATGAAATTCTGATGTACTTGCTAAATTTTGATCCTTATGCACCCACATGGTGGGCCTTCTTTCATTGCTTTCAGCAACATCTCCTTTAAGGATATACTTTTGAAGGATGAGATATAGATTCCACAGTTGTATCCTGTCCAACAGATCATGCATAGAACGAAATACTTTCTGCCTGGCATAGCAAGGCTTCTGAACACCCATAAACTCTCAGATGTTCCTAGATGTCACCAATTACAATACTTATATAATCTGACCCTTCTTCCACGTGTCACACACATACAATTTTACTAATTTCCTTTCTTCCTTCTTCTTGCTATCATCTCTGCCAAGAAATAAGTTCAGAAGCAGGTAGAGATTTGAGTAAAATTAAAGTCTTGAGAATAATTTTCTCTAGAATTCAAAGTACCATTATCCTCCTCTCCAAATTCTGGTTTACTTTAACATTGCACTATCAAAATAAATAAACAAACCTATAGTGAGTCCTTCAGCTTTAATGAAATCCAGTCTTGGGTAAGGGGAAGAAGCACCATTTGTGATTGAAATCAAGTATCACTGCTGCTTCTCATATTTAGAAACATCTACTTGAGAGGTTCTGTGTCAGTCTAACCTCTGCTGTCAGATTTTTGGACAACTAGAAAGTCTAACCTGCATGGAATTATCACTTTTGTTCTTTCTTTTAAACATAGGTTCCTTCTTCACACCACATTGAGTAGCAAAAGATATCAAAGAGATCTTGTCAGGTCTCATCGTCAACTGCAGTTATGGAGGCAAAGTTGAATTAACTCAGTTGAACTAGCATGAGGAAGAAGTCACTTGTTATCCACCAGAGTATTTCCTCAAGATTAAGAGCTATACATGGGTGCCCCCAAGGGTGCCAAGTACAACAGAACTAGGTCTTATTCATCCAGAATGAATAGTTATTCACTGTGGTTAGACAATTTCAACTTCAAGTTTTGGTTTCTGAATATAGGAGATGCATTACCCTCTTTGTTTCTCATATACTAGGCATGTTCTTAAGTTTCTCTGCTTGTAATTACTGATATGAACAAAATATGGGATGCTTCTAGTCAAGAAATAATTTTTTTAACATTTGGACTTACTGAAAAGTCTTTATGGATATAATTTTTGGTCAAAAGCTGGATTAGGAGTAAGCAACATATTTAGGTAAAAGTCAATCATATGAGAAAGTCAAATAACTAAACTGATGAAAATATGTCTCAAGAATGTAATCTAAGACAGGAATAGATTTACTAAAACAAGCTTCACAGTCTTGCATATGTACAGGTGCTTATTTCCATCCATATTACCTGTAAGGGGCACAGTTTAATATAACTCTGGTTATATTAAAAATTGAAGATTCTTGTCTCTAGCTTGACAATCATGGCCGCAGTGACTGCTTCTCCCAAACAGATTTTCCTACAGTTTTTAGTTCCTGCTCTTTCAGACCTTTTGAGGACTGTATTCTTTCCCCCAGCCACTGGACCTTTGAGAGGCCCATTCCCTTTGAGGTTTAGGACTTGCCTAGGTGCAGTTGTGAAATGTTGAAGCACACTTGTCAACTTTACTTTCAAGTTTTTTCTATATGCATCCATCTGTGTTCTGCCCCCAACCTGTTCTGGATTTATAACTTCTAGACATTCTCCCAACTCTTCCCAGCCATTCCCTTCCCAGCTGAGAATTCCAGAACCTTCTCTTTCCAACTAGTGCTCTCTCTACCCTTAGTGAAAATCTCTTCTCACTGACCAGACAAGATAGAAATAATCTGACATTTAGTTTAATTTACATTGATATGTACTTATAAATATTTATTATACTTATATTTATTTTGTTTAAACCAAAGTTTTAATATATGTGTACTGTTTAATTTATGTCTATGTATCCATCTAGAGATACTTATATATTAATAGAGTAACTTACCTTTACTTAAATCGATGTTCCTCAAAGTAGTCTGTACATCATGGATACATGGGGAATTTTTTAAAACTATCAATGCCTAGATCTCACCCTTAGAAATTCTGATATAATTGGTGTAGGGTGTGGCCTGGACATGTGCCTTGTATAAAAATTATCTTAGTGAGTCTAATGTGTAGTTATCATTGAGAACGCACAACTGCCCTAAAGAAATATGTCTCTCTAAATGTATTTTGTAAGCACCAGCCTAGTCACTTATCCTTTCATTTAAAGAACCTCTGTGGCTCTTCAAAGTAATTTAGAAGATTGCCTCTTCTAGCAACACAGAAGACGAGCTGTACTGGGACTCTCCCGATTGATCTCCTTCTGTTTCTTTCTTCTACTTCGAGATCGATGCCAAATGAATCACTGCTATAACCAAAACTGCTACATTTAGCTTTTCTTAAATCCCATCACTATATGAAACAGATTTAAATAAAACTTCCAAGAGAGTATAGACAAACTTCTCAGTTCAAGAATCTCTGCCTCTGTCATGTCTTACTTCTTGTCTCCAAGACTCAAATTTGGCTGATAACACAGAAGGAACAAGAAAATTTTATCCTGTAAAAGGATGCCTGTATGAGTTTCCTTCTAATATTTCAGATAATCAAGGTTACCTACATAGGAAAAAACAAACAAACAAACAAAAATTATTCAAAGAACTTAACTTATTCATTAGTTTAACAAATATTTATTAAGCAACTATTATGAACCAACTATATTTGGTGCTGGGAAGAGTGGCAGCAATAAAGACACAGCCCCTGATCTCAGGGAGCTCACAGCCCAGCGGTGGAGGTTGGCCATCTGGGTGGGAGGAGGTTAACATTCAACAAATAGGTAAGTATTTCAAAGTAATTGTGGTAAGTATTAGGAGAAACATAGGAAGTTGTTAGAGAAAGGTCAGGTGATCAGGAAAAGTCTTATTTGAGGAAATGACATTTAAATTGAGAACCTATGGGTGAGTATGGGGCAGAGGGCAGTATGGTGGGGAGGGGAGAATCACAGAAAAAATAGAAGATGTTTGGATTTGAAGGTGGGAACGAGCTTGGTGAATAAAGGTAATATATGGTAAAAAAAAAAAATAAATCTAAAAACAATGTGATTGTAACAGAGTAAACACAGAGAGTGCTGGTGAAATATGTGGCTGGAGAACCAAGCCAAGGTGGGAACACCCAGAGCCTTAGAGGGTTCATTAAAATTTATGCATCTTAGTCTAAGAGTAATTAGAATTAACTGCAGTTTTTATATAGAAGATGACACACTTAAATGAAAATAAAAGATTTTTAAAGATCATTTATTTATTCCTTCCTTCTTTCATTCATTCATACTTTGCTCAAATATCACTTTCTCAAAGAGGACTGTGCTGGCTCCTCTATGTAATACAACAACCTGATTCCACCCTTACTCTAACCCTCCCAAATGCCCTAACTCCACTGCATTTTTTTCTGCCTCACACCAATCAAATGATTTACTTATTCTGTTTTCTGTCTGTTGCCAGTCCTAGTTATTAATGCAGGCACTTATACAAGGATCAGAGAGATTTACTGGTGTTTGCAGCTGTGTTACAAACAGCTTCTTAGGGGCACCTCGTCCATGGGAGAAAATGTGCTTGATAATTATTTACCCAAGACATGAATTTCCCTCTTGACTAAATCACGTATTAAACTTTTAACCTTTCTCACAAATTCACACTAGACAGTTTAAACTTAATTGAGTAGTACATAAAATAAGCTGGGTTTTATTTTTACCCCTTTAGATTTTTTCCAGTGAAAAATCTTGGCATTTGTAGTTTTGTAGCAGACATGGCTACATTCTCAGGATAGAGGTCATGGACGAAATATTCTCATCCAAGAAGATATTTTCTTTAGATCAGACTCAAGAGGTACAATATTGGCAAGTCAGCATGTGTGATATTTTTCTGGGCCTGTTCTCACATATATCCATTTCTGTTCACAGTCCACAGCATGAACTTCACATTTATAGGAGGTATTTTTTTAAGTTCACATAGTGATCCTTCAAATATGTACTTGAGCTCAATCTTCCTATAGATTCTGTAGCAGAAACACGAATATTTTTTTACTCCTGAGATGTCAGAACTGTCATTGCCCAGAAAATGGCAGGCTTGCATTTCTAAAAGGACACTGGCCTTTTCTCAAAAGGGTTAGAAATGTTGACCAGTAGAGGGCAGCTGCAACTCTTCAAAACTGGCTTCATGTCCTGACCATCAGGAGACACATGCTTCACTCATTTATAAAGAAGTTATTGTTGCTTTTAGTTTATGTTTATTCCTTTTCTAATCATACAAGATTATTGATTTTTATACATGAGTAATACATAATAAAAATAATCAGGTATGCAAAAAGAGAAAAAGAAAAATCACTGATATCACCATTATCCTGAGACAGCATAACAACTATTAATAGTTATGTATTCCAATTATACATGAATATAACTTTCATTAATTTTCCAAAAATGAGATCATAGAGTGAACACTAATAATATCTTTTAAAAATAGAATAAATATGCACACTGATGGGGCGATGTCAAAGTGACAGAGGAACCAACTGAAAGAGCTCTCAGTATCCAAAGGTGAAACATTTTGGGAAATAAAATGAAGTAGTATTGGACCACAATCCAAGGTATAAAATAAACATCTGAGTCCACATGGATAGCAACAATGATTGAATAAATTAATAAATATAGAGAAGAGGCAAATTTCCTTTGTAGAAAAATCCCAAATATTTGGAATAATTTCTCACTTCTTAAGTGTGAGCTTTGCACAATGACTTTCTTCTAAAGAGTACAGTTTAAGAAGAAAGGAAAAAGAGTAACTTTACAGTGGAGAAGCCTGACATATACAACCTTAGCTAGGTTATCAAGGTCAAAATCAAAAAATCATGTTGATAGTATGTACCCTAGATAGGTTTGATGCCTTTTACATCTGTGATTGTCCTCCTAGAACTTAATAACCTAGAGGAAATGAAGACCTGAAAAGACCAAAGGCAAATTTCAGATTGGCTGTGTTTATTGAGTAATTAAGTATTGGAGAGAGGGCTAAGACAGTTGAAGTCTCTCAAAAGAAAGTTGACAATGGACATCTGGATGCAAGCAGATTGACTCTATCGACTTGTGAATGGAATGCACAATCACATGCACATAAATGTTGGCTGTGATATATACAAACACCAGATTCCCTGGGAGACAATGCTAAACCCATTTGATGGATAGAGTATTGGAATGTTCTAAGATATCACCCGAGTCATAGAATATCAATAATCTTGCTGTAAAAGATATACAATCACCTTTTAAAAAGTAGATATAAGTGAAAAAAGTCATGGAATTTCAAATTAGAAAAACTTGGGGTCAAAATACAACTCTGCTGTTGTAACTTTGGGCAAGAAAGTGACTATGCAAAATGGAATAACACAAATTTCAGAGTTGTTATGAGAACTGATGATATTATACAGAGTTATAAGAAATCAGATTTCCCTCCCAAAATTATAACCAGAGAAGAAATCACTATAATTATTATTATCTGTCAGGAATGATGAAAGGAATCTGTTTCTGGTTTCTATTAATATGGGAAGATTAAAGATAATCTATATCTCCAAGCCACACTTCTACTATGGGTGATATTTGTATGTTGGTCCTAAATTTAATAATCTTACTTTAAATGCTCTGGTTACTGAAATATCTCTTCTATCATAAAAAATTATTAAGGCTTCAGAGGGTATCAACAGTAGTCTTCTGGGCCTTATAGCAAAGAACAGAAAAAAATATCCTTCTAAGCTTTTGAAGGATTTTTTTTTTTAAAGACTATCTTTTATCTAGCCAATATCTGAAACCCTAGTCAAGTAAGCAAACATTTTCTATAGCCAAACCAGATTATTTAAAATAACATGGACTTCTTGGTCACTATGCCAAAATATCCATTCACAAGTGGCAGATATTCTAAAACCTGACCATAACTGAATGGCAGCAGGAGCATGACTGAGTGCAGTAGGTTCATAAGTACAACCAAAGGTGATGAGAAAAAGAAACTGAGGAAAGTATGATGGGAAATATCCAATCAGGTTACTTCTCAAGTAGAGTGATACCCTTAGGCTGATGCAAACTTTCTAGTTGCTATAGTAGAATTCATTGTGTGCAGCCTATACCCTAGAGTCATTTTATTATATTTCTATAAGTATGTGCAGAGTTGATGTGATACTATTCATCATGGGAAATGGGTAACTATTTCCAAATTAATCTGGGAATTTGTTGTAGCAAGTAATGATTTCCAAATCATATTTGAAGAAATATGTCCTTAGGAGATGATAAAAGACTCTGGAGAAAATAAAATATAGGGATAAAAACAGGTCAGTGGTGGCAGAGTTTGGAGAAATGTGGAGGGGCTTAATTATAAAAAGCTATTCCAAGAAGATTTTGAGGGTGATGGAACTCCTCTGTGTGGATTTTTGGTAGCAGATACATTGCTGTATGTATTTGTTAAAACAAACAAGACTGTACTCCACAAAGGGTAATTATTACTGTATGTAAATGTTGAAAATTTGTCAGCCTATGGAGGAAAGAAGGAATGCAGACTGTGACAAATGAATCAAACTGTATTACAAGTGAATCACATAACTACACAAAAGTGGATGGGGAAGAAAGAAGCTCTTCATGGCAACTTTGGAACATAGTATTTTGATTGAATATCATATGGTTAAAGGTAAAATAAGCTACACAACACTGTAGTCTAGTTGGTAATGGATTAGCAATTTTTAAGATACTTTATTTGTATACAATGGTTGAAAAAAATAAGTAAATATGCTGTTAATAATGACAACCAGGTTTCTCAAGAAGTTATAAATAAAATTGATGAAAGTTTAGAATGAACCCTGTGGTGTGAGAATGAATTACATATGTGCGTGTGTGTTTGTGTGGATGTATGTATTTAATATACATGCATATATTTCCTGTCTCTGTTCACTAAGAGCTATTAAAAACAGTGACACCCCACTAGAAACTACACTTAGCACCCAGTTCCTTGTTTCTAATAGTATTTTTAACAAAAGGAATCAGAACTTCATGGAGACATGGATGATTTTAGGGCTTGGGTAGGGAAATTATACAATGATCCTGGAGTATCTTGTGGTGCTAGAAGTTGAGGAAGTGCTCAAAGCAAACAAACAAGGAAACAAAAGAAAATGTATCATCATGCCAAAAGGGCACATGAGCAAAACTGAAAGACCAAGCTGATAGAAGTTTTGTTGCTCAAGCTGAACAACATTAATGACAAAAACAAAATGAAAAATAGTCCAAAGAATATAGCAAGCATACATGATTCCATGCTGATATAAAGAAAACTGAATAAAGAAATAATAAGAGAGAAGGAACACCTCTTTTTTACAAAATAATTCTAACTAATAATTGTAGAAGAAATGGATAAAATAGAAAACCACTATTAAAACATTACCATTGCAGACAACATCTACCCATGGATAATGAACTTGGTGGGCAAAAGTTTAAGTGAGAACAAAATACCTACATAGACTCAAAGAATTTTTCACAAATATTTAGTAAGTACAAAGGGAAACATAATGATTTTAATTGTAGAACCTTAGCAAATATCATTTTAACCAAGTAATTGAAGTTAACATCCCTGTACTGTAATACATATTAACATTATGTACCCACTGATGTGATGCAGAAGGAAGGACATATTACCTCTATAGTATCTTTCTCAATAATGCATGATGTCAGCATAATAATAAGAAAATATAAGGGAGGTGCAAATTGATAGACATTTTATAAAATAACTGACCAATACTAATTAAAAGTTTCAAGGTCATGAAAGACAAGGAAACATTAAGGGACTGTCATAGATTGAAAGTGCATAGGAGGCATAAATAAATACAAGGCTAGATTGGAACCAAGAACAAAAAAGTGGTATTAGTGAGAAAACTGGTGAAATCCAAATAAATCTGTAGTTTAGTTAATATAAATGCACCAAAGTTATGTTCCTTGTTTTAACAACTGTATGATCATGTAACATGTTAACATAAGGGGAAGCCCGGTAATGTATTTACCAGACTTCTTTGTACTGGTTTTATAAATCTTTTGCAAATCTAAAATTATCTCAAAATAAATAATTAAAAATATTTAAGTCCAAATTACTGGCATTTTAATTATTATTTTAAGAATACAAGTGTTGAAAAAACCTTTGTAATAATGATGTGAACTTAGTAGAGTATATTGGCAGCTGTATTGAACATGAACTGGGCTTCAAAGGAGTTCTTCAAAAGTATATTTTTAATTTCTTTTCCCGATTTATTTTCTAGGATAAGGATAGCAAAAATAACAATAAAGTTATAAAAGGGTAATAGCAATTTAAAATATATATTGTTAGTAATATATTCAACTAACTATGCAAATGATATTCAGTACTACTCTTTTCCATGGATTTTGTACTTACAAAACACCAGGAACATTTGAAGTCACACCACAATAAACCTGTGTGATGAGGATGGTGGGGGAGAAAGAGTTAATTTTTAAGGAGTCTAATGAAAAAAAACTGTACCTATGAATTACATCTCGCCTTGCTCTGGAGACATTTGAGTTCACTCTAATTATTAGAATGGGAATTTTCTTATATCCATGTAATGAAAAATAGAAAATAGTTTTAGAAACAAGTAGTATACTATTGCAGACATATTTAACAAAGCTCCATGGAAGTATATTTTATTATGGTGTTGCTCTATTAGGACTTACCCAGATCACTGTTAAATTACATCATGGAGCAGAAACAATTAAAACTGAACTTTTCATTCCAACTATTCAGAATATATACCTAGGGCACAATAAACTGCATTAGGAAGGTAGAGGGAAGAGTGCAAGGAGAGAAAACAGCCAAGTACCAGAAGAGAATGAAACAGCAGTGGTTTTCAGCTTTGGATGGGTCAAAATCCATTTAAGACTCTAATAGAAAATATAGATCTTCTAACCAACCTTCCCACTCCCCCCCCCACCAACAAAATATACACAAGCTTATCCCATCAGAATTTTGCAAGAATTCAAAAGAGTTAAGAAACACCCTGAGACCCATCCTTGGAATTAGGCTGAAAAACTCTTGGTATAAAGAAAGTTAGTATGTTATTAACATGTTAAATCAGCACTTTTGGAAATATGCAATTTTACCATTTCATGAACATAGACAGCATGGCAATGTTTTGCATCAAATTTTAAGCTGTGAGTGCTACAGTATTTAAAAATGCTACTCCAATAATCTAAAATGTTGATTCAGCTTGTCTGGCTGGCAAGATGGATGCTTCATTTTCATAATTCTTCTCACTGCGAAGATGGTGCTTGACATAGAGATCCACCATCCCTAAAAGAATAGAATTGCTTTGGACAAAGAAATATCTGTTCTTTTGTTCTCCCATTGTATCCTCCATTTAAACTTTGGAAATTTTGATGTATTTCTAAAACTTACCCATGTTATGTGAACACTGTGGATATTTTAACTCCAAGTTTGGAAACAAAGATAACAAGCATATTATGGGCTTTGCAGATGTCTCCACATCATTAAAAGGGGGACATTTTTTCACTGACCTCTAATATTACTAAGAGATAATACAGGACTTTGGTGTAAAGGTCTATTTTGTGATTGATGATACTTAATTTTATTATAGTATCTATGCTTCACTGACACTTGGTTACATAATTTTTTGTATAAATATATGCTCTATAGCAAGACAATGCTTAAAGTCATTGTTTTCAGTGTAATGAAACTATACTTGTTGAGATTTGGCTGAACAACATACACAGTTAAGGCAATCACACATTTGGCAAACATTCTAAGATCCAAATATAGCAGACATTTCAGCATAGTTTGGTTTATGACCAGATTTTCCTTAGACTAGGAACACTGCAAGAATTCTCTGTTTTACTTTATGACCTAAAGAAGACAGCTGATAAATATGAGATGTTTTGCCACAAGAGCCAAGGAGATTTTTTAATATGAATATCACAAACAAATTAAGCTAGAAGAAAACATTTCTCTTTCTCTTTAATATTATTAAAACCACCTACTTAATGTTGTCCCTATAGTGCATCACAACATCACCATTCTAAAATATTACATATTTATTGTATCCTATTGTCTACTGATCAAGAATGTAATATTCAAACATGTAAAGTAACAAAACTTTTGATTGAGGAGCTATTACTTTGAACTGAGAAACAGACTGCAAAATCTGTAATAGTCCTCCTAGAGTTAATTAAAAATCATAAGTGAATTATTTCAATTAAACAATAATAATCTTTCAATGTAGTACTTAGTGTGCAAGGGCATAGCTCATATTTTATAGGTAAAATGATCATAAATAAGAATAAATAAATTTAACTTGATTTTTGAAATATCATCTTTATACATACTGAAATCTGAAAATATAATACTTTGGGTTTGATTTTTAAATCAGTGAAAACCATGTCTTGAGCATTTTGATGGTTTTATCTGGTTGAAAACCAGACATCTTTTTGTCACTTTATTTTTCACAAACAAAAAACCCTTTTACATACTTTCCTGACTTCCATAATGATCTGGAAGATAGCCTGATGCATCTCTGTTCTTGAATTTTGAAAGTAGTTAACCAAAGATGAGTCACATGTCTTCCATTTTGAAGTTAAGATGGCACTTTAGACCCACTAGTAACCTGCTATTATATTTAAACTACACATTTTCAGATAAATATTAGATGATGGATTTAAATGCATAGTTCATTTTTTAAGAGGTAGATAGAAAAGTATGAGGTAATGTGAACACTGTTGGAGGATGATCAAAAGGATTTTAGAGTCTACCTTTTAATAGGACAGTACTAAAACTACAACAGTAATTGATGACGGAAGTAGAGTGCTCTTTAATAAGTGCAAGTCATATTAATAACTAAATCTGAATCAGACAAGAGATGAATGACATCTCTACCACTCTAGCGAACAACTTCCAAATAGGAAGGGTTACATAGGGATTAAGGAAATAAAATTATTCAAAGACACAAAAGGTATAATGTTCATTCCAACAATGTGTCCTTTTAAACAATTTAAAATGTCATCACCTCTACTTTTTTCCAAAGTGAAGCAAAATTTATATTAAATGAATGTTTTTTTGTTGTTATCCAAGGAGTTTCAAAAATTCAAGATTCACAAGAGAACATAGTTACCAAGAATACATTCATTTGTCCTTGGAAATTAAACATAAATATTAATAAATAATAGAATATTATTCCTTTTATTGGTCATTTGCCTGTTTTACAAAGCATATGATTTTTGGAGTGTGTGATGAAGGTGCTTTTATTGTGTTGTACATTATTTTTCATAGTGGAAGAACACCACAAAGAGATGGTAAAAACCATGATAGGGCTGTCCTAAACTGAACAAGTTAGAAAGAAAAACGAACTGGCAGTCAAAGACTGAATAAAGTGACATTTAAAGGACAATGCCAGATTTCCTGATGGGGACTGCTTTTTCTAGATGTACTTGAAAGTGGGAACTCTGCAAATATCCAAGAATAAAAACCAACCAGTGTAGAGTTGATATCAACATGTAAACATTTCAGCTCATACATCTGAACAGCCACTGTGCATGAGTGGGACTAAGTTATATACAGTCATAATCTAAACATAATAAGCTTTGTTCTTGGCATTTGGCTAATACTCATTTCTTCCACTTATAGAGGTCTTTGCAGCTTTCACCACAGCACCACAGGCTCTTCTCAAAAAGAGCTAGTAACTGAGAGGGAAGTCTCTAAATGGGATCAAAACTCAGAAAGTATCTGAAATAAACCTCAGGAGTGAAAGTAATTCCCTGGATCTGATTCTATATTTGACCAGATGGATAAAATTTTAGAAGTAGGATAAAGAAATTTTAAAATCTTTTATAAAAGTGGATGGACTCTTAATATTTTATTATGGCTTTAAACACTTTTAGTTGAACATATTACTCTCAGAAACCAGAAGCAAACGTGATTTTATAAGTACAACTCTGCTGTGTCATTCATAAGCATTTGGTTAGGATGATCAGAATGCCAATCTGTGATCTCCTCCTCTACCCACTTCTTTCCCTCCTCCCTTGTCTTCTTCTTTCTCTTTATTCTCTTCTTCACTCTGAGAACAGCAGGCATGGCTTTCAACCTTGTAATCTCAGCTTCAATGGTGGGCTTCATGAGGCTCTGTTTATCTTGCTTATTTAATCATACTGTTCCTAAAATCCATATTGCTATAAAAGTCAGAATTTTTTTTCTCCCTCTGGAATACATAAGTACACATGATAGAGAGAAAATTCTTTTAATGTCTGCTCTATCCATCTAGTTCAGGTCTGAACAACTTCAAACCTCTAATCTCACACGATTAAAAAGATGAGATTTGAAAGAAAATTTCAATCCCCTGACATAAGCTTATTACTAGTATCCAATGTCCCCCACATTCACTCATGATACCAATAAATTTTAGGGTGAACATAGATGGCCTAATTCACCAAGTCTTGACCCAAAGTAAAGATTTGATCCTTTAATGCACATAGAGGACATGAGATAAGAAACCAGACAGAATAGAAATCTTGTTAAATATATTTAGAAGACTAGAAGACAGAAACATGAACTAGGAATCACACAAACATGTACTGTTTTAGCTCTCATCCTGATTATGACTGTATGGAAATTAGATTCTGGTTTCATCACAGTACTTATAAATTGAATTTAATATTATTTATTCACACCAAACAGATGAACATGTTAAAATGTTCAATGTCTCTAAAAATATTTGGAGTTTCTCAAAATTTGCCCAGATTTTGAAATTTCTGAACTAAGTGGAATGCAAACAAAACTTGCTTTATTTTTTCTCCCTCCATTAATTCCCGTGGAGTTATGTCAAATCCCTTTTCTCTGTCCCTGGATGATAAGAACACAGGAGAGTCTCTGTGCTTTGGGGTCACATTCAGTTAAAAATACAAGTTTGCTTTTTGATAATTACCTTTTTCTTCAGGGATTTAAATTGCAGATCTAAACCAAAACTTCAAACATATCTAATTCAAGGCTTCTTCTCTCTCCTGTAGTTGAGGTCTAAGCATTAGCTAGTGAACTCAGAGTGGAGATGTGTTTAAACCCTAGGTTTTGTTTGTCTGTAGGTTTTGTTTTGTTGTCTGCTTCTCTTCTCCTGATATTCTGGATCTTCCCAAATTGAGAGAAAAAGAGAATGTTTAGAGGAAGAGGGCAAAATTCTTTACATCTAGGTTGGATTATTTGCAGATTTTATGTCAATGTCTCCAAGTGTGGCAAGCACCCAAATGCTCTCTCCTCCAAGGGCAGTGTTAATGGATTCTACAAAATTTTCCCTGTGCAGATGTACACACTGTAATTCCCTAATATTAACTCTCTGGTGAGTTCTTGTAACTCGCCTTTAGCTTCGGCCCTCTGGAAATCTCCCTCCAGTTGGAGTCAGCTCAGGCAGCTAGCTCTCCTTGGTAAGATAACATTAAATGATGCCAGTTACATGCCATGGCATTTGCTTAACCCACAAGAAACACATGAGTTCTTGCTAGAGTGCATTTACTTTATAGATTATGGGATTGGCTGTGCACTGAACAAGTTGAGGGAATGACCCTACTGGTGTGTAACAGGGTGCTGCTTCTTGCCATGACAATCACTGGGAATGAAGGCAACTTCCTGTCATTTCGGGAAGCTCCAGAAAAATCTTCCACCTGGACACTAGGGAGAACTAAGAACAAATAGTTATGTTCATGCATAATATAGAACCTCTTCTAAGGAATGAGGGAAGGTGGCAGGTTGCTTTTTAATCAATTTAAGGAAAGTTACATTTAAGTAAGTCCTGCATATTAGTATCTAGCTAGATACTAATTCTCTTTAGAATATGGGTGTGCTTCTCTAATATTCTTCCTCTTTCAGGACTTTGACAGCCAAAACTTTGACAAAAATAATAAATACCCCATTCAGCACCCATCTATATTTATAAATTAATATTATAATTTTGGCAGAGTCTAGTCTTGCTGCATGTATTATGTTTTGTTTAAATCTACTTTGTGTGTTTAAAGCTAATGCTTCAAATATTCTGGCACTAATTGTGTTAACTTCAAGTTTCAAGTGGATGTTTTTCTCATATACCCTGAGAAAACCATAATTTAAAAAGAGTCGTGTACCACAATGTTCACAGCAGCACTATTTACAATAACCAGGACATGGAAGCAACCTAGGTGTTCATCAACAGATGAATGTATAAAGAAGATGTGGCACATATATACAATGGAATATTACTCAGCCATAAAAAGAAATGAAACTGAGTTATCTGTAGTGAGGTGAATGGACCTAGAGTCTGTCATACAGAGTGAAGTAAGTAAGAAAGACAAAATCAAATATCGTATGCTAACACATGTATATGGAATCTAAAAAAAAAAAAAAAGAAAAAGGTTCTGATGAACCTAGGGGCAGGACAGGAATAAAGACACAGATGTAGAGAATGGACTTGAGGACATGGGGAGGGGAAAGGGTAAGCTAGGACGAAGTGAGAGAGTAGCATTGACATATAAACACTTCCAAATGTAAAATAGATAGCTAGTGGGAAGCAGCTACATAGCACAGGGATATCAGCTCAGTGCTTTGTGACCACCTAGAGGGGTGGGATAGAGAGGATGGGAGGGAGACACAAGAGGGAGGGGATATGGGGATGTATGTATACATATAGTTGATTCACTTTGTTATACAGCAGAAACTAACACAACATTGTAAAGCAATTATACTCCAATAAAGATGTTAAAAACAAATCTGAAAAATCTGCTCTTTTTCAGATTTTAAAAGTTTCATTTGATCCTACTTTGCATTTTTTTATTATAAAAAGGTGTTCATTTTTTTTTTTTAAGTTTTTTTTTTTTTTTTTTTTTTGCGGTACGCGGGCCTCTCACTGTTGTGGCCTCTCCCGTTGCGGAGCACAGGCTCCGGACGTGCAGGCTCAGCGGCCATGGCTCACGGGCCCAGCCGCTCTGCAGCATGTGGGATCTTCCCGGACTGGGGCACGGACCCCCGTCCCCTGCATTGGCAGGCGGACTCTCAACCACTGCGCCACCAGGGAAGCCCAAGTTGTCCATTTTTTTAAACGTCTTTTCTACATCTATTGAGATGATTATCTGTGTTTCAACCATTAGGTCTATTAATGTGGTGAACAGCATTTATTCATGTAAAAAAATATATCAGTCAGGAGTGCTGTCAGTTGCAAATAATCAGAAAACAAAACTAACAACTTAAGCAATTTTTTTTTTTCTCCCATAACAGTAAATCAAGAAATGGCTAGTAGATGAAAGTGATTCATTTCTTAAACATGGAGTCAGAGATCCAGGCTTTTTTCACCTTTTCACTGTGCCATTCTTAGCTTATTGGGTTTCATTTTCATGCTTTTACCTAATAGTTCCAGGGTAGCTACTAGAGCTTCAGGCATCATGTCATCATTCAGGAAATGAAGAGATGGAAAAGGGTGACTTTGAAACCTCTATCCCTTTTTGTGAGAGAGAAGCAGTTTTCCTCTCAGATGCTCCAGTGGATTTGATAACATTTCTTTGGATACAACTGCATCAAATGGCATCCTTGCAAGGAAAGGTATGAAAGTGAAATTTAAAGGAGAAATTACTTACTAAATAAATAACATTTTTATTAGCAAGCAAGAAGAGAGGAATGGATATTAGGGAGGTATATAACTAGTCTACAAATCCATCCTTGAGTTCTTAGGTTAAAACAAATTGGTTAACATGGATTTTTATGTCAATATTGTTGATTTTTCTTGTATGTGGAATATTTAATAATTTTTCAGAAGTGAGATTGACCTCACTTTTTTTTTTTTTTTTGCGGTACATGGGCCTCTCACTGTTGTGGCCTCTCCCGTTGCGGAGCACAGGCTCCGGATGCGCAGGCTCAGCGGCCATGGCTCACGGGCCCAGCTGCTCCGCAGCATGTGGGATCTTCCCGGATCGGGGCACAAACCCGTGTCCCCTGCATCGGCAGGTAGATTTTCAACCACTGCGCCACCAGGGAAGCCACATAGCACTCTTTTATTGAGTACGGTTTGGGAGGTGAATATAAAGAGGATTACTGCTGTTCTTGGTCATATTTGACATATACTCATGACTGCAAAATAATTGCAAGGGCTCCTAATTTTCTGTTTTGTGCCTTGGCATCTTGTAGGCCAGTGTATTCTCTGACTGCATTTTAACTTTTTCACCTTCTAAGTAATATTTGTCATAATAGATGATTCAACCTGTCCTTAAATGTATGTTGACTTTTCACCTTTGCTTATTAATTTCCTTGAGGCTTAATTAAAAGAAAAATTTTTTTTCTATTTGTAGACAATTGAAATTGTATGCAGTTTTAAAGACCAAGCTCAATGTTGCAGCTTTTCAAAACAGTCTTCTGCTCTACCCTCTCTCTATGCTTATAACCTAAGATTTTTTCCAACTTGGGATCTAGCCTTAGAGCAGAAGAGATCGGTCTTGCCAAGGCATTCAATACTCCTGGGAATTCTACAACACTGCAACTCTTTGTAAAACATCAAAAATGCCCTCTGGATCTCACATTTTGTATTTAAGGGATTAAGTGTCCTCAGTTCTTCATTATTCCTCTGCAGGATGTCAATGCAACTTGTTCCCTCCACACCCTTTAAATGCCTGAATCACTGCATCAGGAAGGAAGTTCTCTGCTCCTGGGGATATTTTCCCAAGGTAATATTTCAGCATATTTTATAGAATTAGGAAATTTTTTTCCAACTTTTCAAGCTGGGAGATGAGTGATCCATTTGCAAAAAAAATCTCTTACTAGCTGTCTGGTCACTTTTGCTTCCAAAACCATTAATGCAGGTCTTCCAGGAAGCAGACTCTACAATGAAATGAGAAGTAAAAGAGATTTATCAGAGAGACATTTGTAAAGGGTCTAAGGGAGAGGGAGCAAGAATAAACAGAAAGTTCTCTGTTTTATACATAGTACTGTGTATATGTTAATCCTAATCTTCCAATTTATTCCCTCTCCCCTTACACCCTGGGAAAAGAATCTGAAAAAGGGTGGATATATGTGTATGTATAAGACAATCACTTTGCTGTACACCTGAAACAAACACAACATTGTAAATCAACCATACTCCAATAAAAATTTAAAAACTAAAATAAAATCATAAATAAAAGAGAAAAAAAAAGAATAAACAGAAATATGCCATACATCATGATATAGACCTGAGACTTGAGACAGGAGAAAGAAAGAAAAAATCAAGGGTCGGGTCGTGAGAGTCTCAGACTGCAGCTCTGAGAAAGTCCTGGGCAGGCTGCTGAGAAGTGCCAAAGCAAATATTGCCCTCTCCAGGAATCCTTAGTGGGGTAGAAATGACCAGGTTCTTTCACCCCACTGTGGCTACATTGGCTGGGGGCAGCTCAGGCACCACGTGGCTTCAGTGAATGCTGGAGGTGAGGCTACCCAAAGGCAATCAATTGATTATATTCTTCACAGTGGGGTTTCCTCTTAAAAATCTGAGCAGCATACTTTCATAGCTTCCATACTTCCTTACACAAAAGTGAACACAACCAAAGGAACAACTCAGTGAATAATCAAAAAAAGAATGCCTGCAAAACAACTAGTTCAAGAACTAGAACTTTGCCAGCATCTTAGAAAATCTTCTGTGTCGCCACCCCAGCACTATCTTTTTATTCTTGCCCACAAGTCTGACTTTCAACCTATGCATTTTTATCAGCTATTATGCGACTTTATACATAAAGTGTGCATTCTCCTGTGTTGGCTGGTTTCATTTAACATTATTTTTGTAGACTCATATATTCTGCTGTATGCAGATATCACGGATAAAATTGCTATGAAAAATCATGCCAATGACTTGAGTTCATATGCCCACATTTCTATTGGGGCTCTTCATTAGAATTATTGTGTCTTAAGGACTGTGTATCTTCACCTTCAGTGGCTAATGTTAAAATATTTTCCAAAGTGGCTGTGCCAGTTATACTTCCTTGGCAATAAGTAAGAGAACGGTTGCTCCATATCTTTAATCATTTCATGAGTGTGTAGTGGTGTCTCTTAGTGGTTTTAAATCATATTTTTAAGCTGGTTATTTGTATGCAGTCAAATCCCTCGGTCTTTTCCTTTTGACTAATTCAACATGTTTAGATTTTTCTTTAAAAGCCTACTATATGAAAGTCAAATCAATAGCAATATTTTCTTTTAATTCAAATAGCTATTACTATTTTATTTTGATTTCTTAATTCTCCCTACAGTTTGTTTCCTACAGAAAAAAATACTCCAAAATTTTCTGTGAAATAGCTGACCAATTTTACCACATCATTTATGAAAATACAATTTATACTCCTCCAATTGTGTTGGCTCCACTATTTTGTTAAGTTTTTATGTGAACTTCATAAGGTTTCAGGACTATTTCTTCTATTTCAATGAAACATCTATGATTCAAAGCCACATAATTTTATCTATTGTAATTTTAACATATTCTTTAATATTTAATTGTCATTTAAGTAATATTTATTATATAGTCATACTATAACAACTGTCTTTGTTTTATTCTCACTTAAAAATAATTATCAGCTTTTTCACCTTTTTATTTTATATGGATGTTATGTTTTAAAAGTCTGGATTTCATTTTGAATTACATTAAATCTATTTTGGAAAGTGTTTTTAATATTAAATCCTCCAATCCAAGAAAATAGCAGTTTTCCCAATATTCTCAAGTTTTTTTAAATTTCAATCCTGAGGCTATAATTATTGATTTTGTTTTGTTTTGTTTGCTTTTAATGCTTATATTGAATATTTTTTGTTGGATTATCAGAAGCATCTTGGTAAATGATTTTCTGTTTGTATAATGGATTTCTACTGCCTGCTGCCCTCCAATTTCTTTTTTTGAGACTCCAGCTGATGTCCAGAAGTTTTCTTGGCAAATGTTTAACATGGACAAACTAAGTAGGTCATCACAACTCAGTCTTTTATTACTACAAAATTACTTTGCATGGCTCCCTCAAGGGAAAAAAAAAAATCACTGCAATAAATTCTAATAATAGTTAAATACTACTAACTGATTATTGTGTACTAGACACTGCACTAACTGCTCTACCTCTAATAACTCATTTATTCTTCGTTATCATGAAGTTTATTATTGCCAGCCCCATTTTACAGATGAGAAAAATGAAGTACAGAAAAATTAATTAACTTTCCATGTTTCATACAGCTTATAAATGATGAGGACAGATTTTAAAGCTAAATTGACTTGTGCAGTTTGTGTTTCTAATCAGTACATTGTATGTTATTTTTGTGCTTATAAACATATACTGGATAAACAGATTTTGTAGCCTTAAAATTAGACAGAAGAGGATAAATTCAAGCACAATGGAAAGCATGTCTGGAATGGTACAGGTTTCACTCAAAAAGGAGTTATCTTTGAGTGATAAAACCCATTATTATGGGTAACAAAATAATGAATAATAAGAAATTAAGAGTTTCTTAATTCTTAAGAAATTAAACATTCTTGAATTGGAAAAACTCAGGATCATAGCAAAAGAATGATCAGGTGAATATTGGGGAAATATCATGTTGAGAAGATTGATGTTCATTTCTACCCATGTCAGTTTTGAAATAAAATAGATGAAATCATGGATAGGTCATGGTGAATTACTTAGGAAAAAACACAGATGTATGCAAAATTGTAATAGGAATAGATAAAACTATTTTTTTTCAAAAAATATAGTTTCCTACCTGAAAATAGAAATATAAAAACAGGAAATATAATGACGTAATATTTAGAGTAGTGGCTTTCTCATCTAGACCAGAATCTACTGTAAAAAATCTATTTTACATCCTGATGCATGTCAACAACAACAAAATAATGCAGGATAAAATAATGCAAACAAGAAAAAAAATATGTTTGGGGTCTTAAGAATAGCAATTCAGAAGGCACAGATGTGTGTAACCCCAAAAGAGTGTTTCAAGGAAGAGAAAGAGTCAGGGGCTTATAAAGACAAAAAGCCATGAGATTGTTAAAATTTGCCTGGCAAGAATTGTGATTGATCCTGATGTGAGTTAGAAAATATTTGTCCTTAAGGAATCATGAGTTATTTTAGGGTAGGGGTTCAATAAGGAGATAGACTGTCACGAATTTCTGGCAGATGTTCTGAATGACTTCATTAAGTCAAAAGGTTAGATTTCATCCAAACTGAGAGGTGCATAAGTCACACTTCCTTAATGGTCCTCCTGAGTTCATTTGAGAGAGCTCTCATCAATACTGACTCCATTTTGATTTTCCTTTTACATTTCTCCCTTTTGATTGAGATCTTTCTTTAGAAAGCATTGATTATTAATCATTTGGTTATTTGGCATCAGCATCAACTCGCTTGGCACTGGGAAGGCTCATTCCCAGAGAAACGTGTCCCAAGGAGGAGAGAAAGAGGTGGTTGTGAGAGAAATATGCTTTTAGAGAGTTTACGTCCACATTTGAGCAACAATTGGCCATCTAGGAAGTGGGTCTTAGGCAACATTTGAAATGGCAGAAATTCATGGATCATCATTAGGAGGAATCATTAAGGGTGGTCAATCATCTCCAGACATCAAACTCTCATTATTCCTGTGGAGGATGTCATAGTATAGCAGCAAGAGATACAAAGTGTAAACTGTTTAAAAACAAAAGAGAGAGAACAAATTAAAACAATGATTGGTATAACTATTTGCAATCTGGATCACAATAAGCCACCAAGTCCAGAGGGGAGCCAGCTGAAGATTTCTAGTTGTCAGGGTTGAACCCTCTTTTGCAATTTGAAATGTCTCTGACAGCATCATCAAGTGTTTAGTTAAAGCGAGGTTTTAATTCTCAATGATTCCAATACAAGAATGCAATGAAGACTGGAAACAGTTTGGAGAGTAATAGCCACATATTGAAGAAAAACCTATAAACAGGATCTAGTCCGGTTTATAGGTAAATACCAAAATTTTAAAGACAATTAACAGCACTAGAACCTAAAAGCCACAAAGGTATATTACTAAAACATATTTTTTTTCTCTAAAATCACCCTCATTTTTACCAAATATAACCAAATTAAAATTAATTCATTTGCAAAGTAAGTCTGTTTTCAGTAAATATGGCCTGATTATTTATATGTGTTAACAGGAATAGCGACTGATCATATAGGCTCTTTTAAATCTGCTTTACTGGAACTTTGCATAAGGAATCTAAGACTGAAATTTTAAAAGGCTTCTTGAAGCCAGGAAGCCATGTCAAAGACTTGCCATCGTATTCACCTGTAATACCAACAGATTTGGGTAAATTTCTCTCCTCACAAGGTCTCCAAAGTATCTTGAGATTCCTGCACCTGCCAGGAAGTGACCATTTTTACTTAACTGGTAAGGCTATTTGGAATCCTGTACATATCAGGATCTTTTTCCAAGAGTCTTCTTTGGCTCCATAAAGTCAGTCTTAATTCCTTAAAGCTGTATGGTCATATCTGAGTCGATGTGTGTCTCTGTCAAATAAAGCATTCCAGTCAAAGCCTTGGTAATATAACCAATGTTTCCAAGTGTGTCCTGTTAAAAGGAGAGCAGATTCTTACTGAACTTACACAAATAACTATATTGCCATGAAAATAAGAAAACTCACTAAGACTTTCCAAATTCTGGACGGGTCAAGTAGGAAAAAAATATAAATGTTTAACCTTTGTTTACAAAGGTATACTATATCAAATTCCTGCTTGAGAGAAAGGGTTTCCATAAATCAGAAAAAGCAAAACATAAAAGAACAATGTTTAAAATAAAAAGCCATTAAAATTATAATCATTCTCATCAGTTCATTCATTCCCATGGAATTAATTCTTGATCTTGATCATTTGTTAGCAGTTTATGAAGACATCCGTTTCTTCATTAGAGTCTGTAATTCTCACCCAGTTCAATGATAGATTTGAAAGTTTATTAGAAACCTGTATTCTAGAGGGTCAGTCCTTTCCATGAATTTTTCTAAAGATGAAATATATTTGTAAATGCTTCAGAATAAAACAATAACCATCTCTAAATGACAAAAGACTTAAAATGGCATTGTAAAGACGTGATTACAAGGCAACTGACAAGGAAATTGTTATTTCTGTGACATACAACGTTTTGAGATAACTATAATTATGACTGTTAACATTACACCAGGACATATCAGATTTCCAGAAATTTCACATAGTTTCTGAAATATTTATACTATATACCTATACAGATGTAACATAAAGAAGGCTTAGTATTACCTCTTATTTGACAATGCTCCCTATGTAATTTAACGTATCAAATAACTCTGATTAGTTTATTTATAAGGACAGAAGCAAATCTTTGAGATATTTCAGGGGCATAAAAAGTTTTTGAAAATGTTTGGTTAAATAGGATTATAGGTCATTGTAAAACAATGCTTAGTTTCCCATTTTACCAAAGTAAAGGTTAAAGACTTCATAGGGCAAATATAAAGGTTATATAGTTGTAAAAACCCTAGCTACAAAATATAGACTCTTTGTTTTTCTAGACAGATTACATTAAAGGTAAAAGAAAAAAAAAACTTTGTTTACAGTTTCTCATTAAGACCAGACAAAACGTAAGAAAATTTGTCCTTTTAACAGAGAGAAAACGAAAACTAAACTTAATTTTGCATTAGCTTACTTTTCACATTAAAACTCATTTACGTAATTAAATTCATTCCAATCTTGACCAATTCTGACAAAACACACGTTCCTTTCTAAAGATTTCTTTTTTTCACAAGCCTTTTTCAACTTTCTGTATCCATTTTAATGTGTCCTTTGTTCTGATTCTCATTTAGAAATAACCAGCTTTAGGACAATATTACTTTCTTTTCCATTAACAAAATGCATTTCCATTCCTTATACTTTAAAAAAAAAATTTCCTTGCATATGAAAATAATTTTCTTATTAATTAATGACATATATTAATGAAAAATTTTAGCCCTTAGAAACCTTAATTTCTAGTGAAAACTAAGAAGTAAGCAATTATGAAGCCTTTTACATTAGCAGTCTATAGATTGGCAAACTTATACTTTTTATAATTTCTAAAAACAGGGTTTCTTATAGAAAATTTCTCAGTGTGGCACCAAACATATTTACTAATATTCCCAAATATCTTTTGTTCTCTGTAAAATGGAGCTTATGTTCAGTAATTAATCGCTCAGTATCTTATTTTACTTGGGAATGATCTAGATATTTAATAAATTTTCAACATTTAACTTAATTTAGCAAAACTCTAAAGTTTTAATTTACCAAAAAGATTTGGGGAAACTATTTTTAAATAAAACATAATTGTTTTTAAAGAGTTCACTTAAAAATTTATTACATTTACATTTACTTAATCCATTTGCATTTATTTAATTTACTTAGAAAAATATCTTACCATTTTTCTTGCTGACAAATTTTATAACAGAGATAACATGAACTTACTTGACTTTTAGTAAACCTAGGTACAATAAGAGCATTATACTTAATATTAATGCTTATAAAGACATGCCTATATTAATTAAACCAACAAATTAAATTAGCGTTAATACTGGATTATATTTAATACCTAATATTTCTCATTTCATGTGAACATGAAATTCATTTTTTTAGTTTCTATTATATTTCTGAGAATTTAAACTTTAGTTATAAATCAGGTACAATATAAAACACACTAGTTTATAAATAACAGTTGGAATAAATAAAGTCTACTCGCTCAGATGTCTAAAGACTTTTTTTTATTTATGGAGAAGCCATTTAAGATTTGTATTTGCCCTTGACCAGCAATTTGGGCAATTTGTATTTGCCCTTGACCAGCAGTTTGGGCAAGAGAGTTCTTTGAGCAGTTTTAGTTTTAAAGGCTTCTTTTCCACTTTTCCTTTTTCAGTCTTAGGAATTAGAAATGATCTAGGTAAGAGTTCCCAGAGAAGACCAGGTAGAACATGTACATCTCAAAGGCAAAAAGAAAGAAATGCAAGCTCCTTCTCGAAGGACTTTTTTTCCCTTAGAGTCATAATTTTGAAAAAATAATAGTTTTTTCAGAATGGTAATAATAATCATAGACATTTCCATCAAGTCATCAGATATATTGTTACCTTCTGCAGGAGATAAATCTTAATGTTATATAAAGGTAATTCAGAGAAAGATGAATAGCAAGGAGAAGAGCCTTCAGAGGAAAAGGAAAGAGCGGAGGAAAAGAGGGAGAGATAGAGGTCTCAGAAACCTCAGAGAATTTTTCCGATTTGGAAATGTTTGAGATAATTATGAGTTAGTTTTTCTGAGGGAAGGAAATGTGGATTCTTAATTATGTGTGTGGGCCTCAAAATACCAGTTGAAATATGTTTCCATTATTGTCTAATATTCTTTTGTTAATTAACTACACAGATAAACTAATTTAGGAATTTCAAAGGAGCCCCTAGTCAGCCAATTTAGTTGTAAATCATTCCAGTAATCATAGTCCAGCAAGACGAAAACTTAAAAGACTGGGGCTCATATTTCTTATACATAAAACCAGCAGAAGTTCCAGAAGGAGGCTTCTCTGCAGCCTTGCCTCTAGAGAGTGAACTTCCCATATTTCAAGAGAAAAAAACTAAACAAAACTAAACAAAACAAGCAATGAAATCCTGAGAACAGAAGCTGGCAACAAAAACTAAATGGGAAAAGAAATCCTGAAGGCCACTCATACAAAAATTGGAAGCTAAATCCCAAAAGCCACTTAAACAAAACATACAAAATGGAAAGGTAGGTACCTTTCGTGTAGGTACCTTACATGAATCTAAGGTGGTGCCACTACAGGGGCTGGGGTGGGATGTGGGGTGGTACACAGAATGCTCTGTATCCCACTCCTGACATTATATAATGTTAACAAAAAAATAATGCAGGGCTTCCCTGGTGGTGCAGTGGTTGAGAGTCCGCCTGCCGATGCAGGGGGCACAGGTTCGTGCCCTGCTCCGGGAAGATCCCACATGCCGTGGAGCAGCGGGGCCCATGAGCCATGGCCACTGGGCCTGCGTGTCCAGAGCCTGTGCTCCACAACGGGAGAGGCCACAACAGTGAGAGGACTGAGTACCACACAAAAAAAAAAAAAAAGTACAGAAGGATGCAAATAGGAAAAGAGTTTATTTGTGGTCTTAAGAATTTCAGTTTGGGAGACAAAGACTTGGGTAACCCCAAAACAGTGTTTCGAGGAAGAGAAAAGGTCAGGAGCTTATAAAGACAAAAAACCACAAGGTTGTTTAAAGTTGCCTAGTGAAAGCTGTGATTGACTCTGATGCAAGTTGGAAATATTTGTCCTTAAGGAATCACAAGTTGTTTTAGGGTAGGGGTCTGATAAGTAGGTAAACTATCATGAGTTTCTGGCAGATATTCTGGATAACTTCATCGTGCCAAAAGGTCAGCTTCTATTCAGGCTGAGAAGTCCATAAGTCACTCTTCCTTAATAGCTTGTTGGCTCTATTTTAGTGAGCTATCGTAGCAATACTTACTCAATTTTGATTTTCCTTTCACAGCCAGTACACATACAAACACCACACAATAGACCACACACACACACACACACACACACACACACACACACACACACTCTTCACAAAGCAATGATACTCTTACCATGTGCTCTGTATTCTATTTTGATTCTGTTTTATTTTTTATACTAATCACACTCTATTGTACTGAAGTAATGACTTCCTAATGGTTTAAATGGCAGTACAAAAAGCTCTACAGGAAAATGACAGAAATAAAAGAAGGAAAAAAAATAGGGGAAAAGGAGAAAAATATTAAGTGGTATTAAACTCAATAGGATTGAACATATACAGAAATCTATGCATTTGTTAAAAATCTTATGAGAAGTTTGCAATTAGAGCTGGACTGTAAGCTGGAGAATGTCAATAATAGATGATAAGAAGTAGACACATGAATTGTTATATTATGTACGAAATAATCTGACCAAAGACTGATAAAAACAAAATGGTAGATAATATCTTTAGAACTCTGTTTTTCAGCATTTTTATACCTTAAAATATTTGAGGGACAAAATACATTGTCTTTGCAATAGTGCAAGAGATTTATTAACTAAGCCAACAATTCTTAAGAGTGAGATGCATGAACACTTGAGAAATAGAGACCTGGATGAATGTGAATAGAATTGTAGGGAAAACATTCCTTTAAATCATCTTTTAGACTATTTAAAGGCTATGCTTTTCTTTTTTTCCTCTGAGGTCGCTGCCATAAATGCACATGAATAGAAGCTGAGTTTGATTGAGGGCAAGTAAGTAAGCCCAGAAGGCAGAGTTTTAATAAGCAAAATGGGACTTCAGCAACTATTATCTAAATTTTTTGAATATTGTCAGTAAAAACATTTTCTTTTTTTAAAATTTAATTAATTATTTTTATTTTTTTGGCTGTGTTGGCTCTTCGTTGCTGTGCGAAGGCTTTCTCTAGTTGCGGCGAGTGGAGCTATTCTTTTTTGCAGTGTGTAGGCTTCTCATTGCGGTGGCTTCTCTTGGTGTAGAGCACGGGCTCTAGGCACACCGGCTTAAGCAGTTGGGGTGCGAGATCTCAGTAGTTGTGACTCTCAGGCTTTAGAGCACGGGCTCAGTGGTGGCAGATGGGCTTAGTTGCTCCGCGGCATGAGAGATCTTCCCGGACCAGGGCTCGAACCCACATCCCCTGCACTGGCAGGCGGATTCTTAACCACTGGGCCACCAGGGAAGTCTCAAAGACACTTTCCAAGATCATTATTAAATGAATGACCTTTGTTTTTGTTTTTGTTTTCTGATTTCTTTCTCTTTAATAAAATATATGCCACAAATAATCATCAAATTTTTTTTTTGTGTGTGTGTGGTACGCGGGCCTCTCACTGCTGTGGCCTCTCCCGCTGTGGAGCACAGGCTGGACGCGCACAGGCCCAGCGGCCATGGCTCACGGGCCCAGCCGCTCCGCGGCATGTGGGATCCTCCCAGACCGGGGCACGAACCCGTTTCCCCTGCATCGGCAGGCGGACTCCCAACCACTGCGCCACAAGGGAAGCCCCCAAATTTTTATCCTAAATGAGTTTGACCTGCTTTGTTTAACTTTCATTTAAGTTAACTCTATTTCAGTTAACTTCCTTAATGAGTAGGTTTATATCATTCCAAAGGAATGTAAATACTATATGGAATTTTACTCTACTTTAGCCTCAGTTACCTTTTGAGGCAGTGATTAAATTTTGATTAAATGGTAATTGCCAATAACACCACTTCATGAAAGCAGCCACATGAGACTAGCTCCAACTACTAGCTATTAATAAACTGAAGGGAATGGCCAGATCTTATCAAGCAGGGAAAGTTTTTGTGATTCTTCTCTGTGTTTATAAAATATGTTAATATTTCCTCTGACCTATTCTGAAATTACCCTTTTATAGTAAACTATGCATATTTAATTAGAACACCAACAGCAAAAAGTGCTGATTTTGATCAAGTTCTGAAATTCTTTAGACTATAGAAAAGATAAATAAATATATATTCAGTGGAATCAAACTTTTACAATATGAAAGGCAGAGGAGAGCTTAGGTTCTATAGTGTTATTTTATCACTGAAAACATGTATTATTGTAAATTGTTTAAAGGATTACAAATGAATATCTAAGGAAATTCATGACTCCTTACTTCTTAGATTATCAAAGACTCAGTTTTAACAAACTCAAGGTAGTAAATCATTGTACTCAGTTTTACTTTAATAAAAATTGCTTCTGAAAAGCAGATTAGCTCCTTGGAGCTGGATAGTTTTACATGGAATGGGACAACTAAATACATTCACACATCAACCTTAACTTTTTCAAGTTCAGAAGAGTAATGGAACCAATGGCTTTCTAACGCTTCTGAACTTGAAAAATCTCTCTGTGCAGTCTTGAAAAAGCCTCAAAGTGTTCAGCCATCAAACAACTTTAGGAAGAAATGAGCATAGTTGCTACATTAACTGTCACTAATAGAGACACTAGATGAGGTGAGAGTTATCATCCCAGAATGTAAGTAAAGGATAAGAATAGTTTTAAATGCTGTTGAACATTTACAACAAATGACATACTTTTCCCATATTTAAAATTTTAATAATAATTTGGTTTCACTATAAATGTGATTATATATGTGGTACATTGAGAGATGTAAGCTAAGTTTATAAACACAATGAAGTATAACTGTTATACTAATTCCCCTTATAAGCTTCTGACACTTATGGCATTAGATCATGTATGAGGAATTATCTATCTTGGCTGTAAAAGGAAGATCTCTTTCTTTCCTTTCACACCTCTTTCCTATTGAGAATTGCAGTAAGCAAAAAAGACCACCTCATGGTTTCAAATAATATCCATATTGAACAATGTGTTTTTAATGTACTGCTACTTAGCTCCCCTTGCAGGGGAGGAAGAGAAAAAGTTTGATAGCTCTTATCCTAGACTGCTTTTTTATAATGTCTCTCTGTTAATGACTTCTATTTGCCTAGCAAATAAAATGCATATCCCCACCTCTTCCACAATCATCTTAACATTTAAGGTCCTAAACTACAAGTAACTGCCAGAGGATGCAGTGTAGCCAGTGTCTCATGGTTATAACCACATTTGATATTCCCAGCAGCACACTGAGGCAGATACTCTTATTATTCCCATTTTTCAGGAAACTGAGTCCCAAATAAGTTAGGAAAATTAGTTAATCATAAACTTAGTGAGAGATAGAGCTAGTTTAGAATCCAGATTTTGTCTGGTTTAGCTTCTTCAGGGTGAGCTTCTGTGCCTTTATTCATACTGTTCTATTTCCCACTGACAAAATTTTAACAACCACTCCTATTCATGATTTTCACAGGTTTTCTCTCATTCCTTTTGGCTCCATTGAGGTTGTTTCTCATCTCACTCTATCAGGCATTAGGATCCAGTTTGCCTTAGTTATACCCAGGATGATTTAGGCTGCAAGTAACATCATACTGATATAAGAGTGGCATGAAAACTCTATTTGATGACTAGTAAAGACTACTGTGTTGGTTAGCAGTGCAATAATGACAAGTAACCAGGCTTTTTGGAGCTTTGGATGCTCCCATTCTTTAAGGTATCCTTAATGCTTCTGCATATGGTTTTAAAAAAGCTACAGGGTTTCTAAGCATCATGCCCTCAAAAACCAATATCTAAATGTAGGAGGGAAATGAGCTCTTGCATATTTCTCACTTTTTATGATGGAATCCCTCTTTTCAGATTGCCCAAGAAGTTCTATTGGCCAGTATTAATTCGTTCAACTAATTTTAACATAGATTTACTCTAACATATATTTCTTAAGATCTTAGTATGTCAGAAATAAGTACTGTTATAAGCAGTGAGGATCCATTCATTAACAAAACAGACACTCCTTGTTTTTTTGAGGTTTGAATTCTAGTTAGTAAAGACAGATACTAAACAACAACAAAATACATATATATGTCAGGTTGAAATAAGTGATAAGAAGGAAAAATATGCAAATAATACACTATAAGAAGATGTTAGATGCACTAATAGTATTCAGACATCAAGTAATACAGACTTAAAATTTTAAGTGGAAATATTGGGAAAATAAATGCACCAAAAGTGGTGAGAAAAATTGTAAAGGAAAAGTAAATGCAAATTAGGTTTGGAGAATAAAAGGACACAGGAGGGTTCAAGGAAGAGTCCTTGATTCTGCAGTAAAGTGCTTGGGGAGACAATGAAGCTATTGATGGGGAAAACTGGATGTCTTCTGTCCAAAGAAATTGGAGGAATTCACTGGGATACACAAAGAAAACTATTATAGATATCAGTGCCCAGATCACAGCCAGCCATCCTATGGCATTTGTCCTGCCCATATGCTCTCCTGCCCATAAAAATGAATTTTGACATTCGACAAACTCTTGCCATATAATTAGAACCCTGCTTAACCTTTACACCATCTCATCCTTTAGTCTGAAAGGAAAAAAAATAATTCTTAGATATATGTGTTAGACTGTCCTCAGAGACCAAATTAACCTAACATGAAAATAATGACCCCAGTGAAAAAAGAAATAAGACAAAAGAAAATAACTCAAAATACCTTCAAATAATATCCAGTAGAGGCTTCCCATATTAGTTTCTCAGAGCTGCTATAACCAATTAGCACAAACTGAGTGGCTTCAAACAATTGAAATTTATTTCATCACAGTTCAGAAGGCTACAAATCCAATTTCAAGGTATCATTAGGACATGCTCCCTATGAAGGCTGTAGGGAATAACCCTTCCTTGCCTTTTCCTAGCTTTGGAACATTCCCAGCAATCCTTGGTGTTCCTTGGCCTATGACTGCATCATTCTGTTCTCTGCTTCTGTCTTTACATGGACATTTTATCTGTATATATATCTGTTTGTCCTCTCCCCTTCTCATAAAAACACCAGTCATTGGACTTAAAGACAATTTTAATCCTTTGTAACCTCATCTTAATTTAACTAATTATGTCTATAAAGATTATATTTCCAAATAGTATTCTGATCATTCTGAACTTCCAGCTGAACATGAGTTTTCAACTAATTACACTTATGAAGGTAAATATAAGATCATAATAAGATGAAAAGGAACTATCAGAGAATAGAAAGGAATACATACATTTAAAATATAATTGATTAAACAAAAATTAAATTGAAAAGTTAAAGATAAGTATATCAAAATAGCTGGGCATTGGGCTTCCCTGGTGGCGCAGTGGTTGAGAGTCCGCCTGCCGATGCAGGGGACGGGGGTTCGTGCCCCGGTCCCGGAATATCCCACATGCCGCGGAGCGGCTGGGCCCCGTGAGCCATGGCCGCTGGGCCTGTGCATCCGGAGCCTGTGCTCTGCAACGGGAGAGGCCACAACAGTGAGAGGCCCGCGTACTGCAAAAAAAAAAAAAAAAAAAAAGCTTGGTATGGAACTAAGAAATAAAGAAATAAGACATGGAAAAATTATAATTTAATTAAAAATAGACAGTCATTCTAATGAATAGAAGTTCTTTAAAGATTAATCCAACTAATAAGATTTTTAGAAATGCCATCTAAGAATTCCATATTGTAAACCTGTAAGTTTAGAAAGATCAAATAATAGAATATAAAGATTAACTAATAGTTTTAGAAATCCAAATAACAGGAAATCTAAAGAGATAAGAGGAACAAAGGGAATATTATTAAATGAAATAAGAAAACCTCCTACAGCACCATGAATCTTCAAACATAAATATTCTACAGATTTATTGTGAGAATCAATAAACAAATTAATTAAGGAAAAACTCCTAAACATTTCTTGGAGAGAAAACAAGCCAGCTACAAAGAAATGAGAAACAGATTAGTGTAAAATTTCTTATCATCAAACTGGATGCTATAATTTCACTGAGCCTTGCCTTCAGATTTCTAAGGGTAAATTGTTTTCAGTTAAGAATTCCATAAACCATCAATCAAGTGCAGGGATGGAATAACGTTTCCCCCATGCATTTTCATTGGAAGATATTTGAGGACATACTCCAATAAAATTTAATTTGAAGAAACATGAAAGTTTTCATTGAGGTGGTGACACTTAAGCTAAAATCTGAAGGACAAGATCTCAGTCATATAAAAATTCAGGGAAGAATATTCTAGGCAGAAGGTATCTAGCTAGTTATGTAAAGAAGTTGTATAGCATGGTCACATGCTCAGAATTGGTGTGGATAAGGGGTAGAAGTTTCAGAAGAGTGGAAGTGCTTAGAGTGAGGAAAAAATAAGAAAAACATGTCAATAAATTGGATGCTGAGAATCAGGAAGAGCTCATATGAAATTAATTTGCCACTGAGCCAATTTAAATGGTATCCCACTTCACTGAAAATAAAGTCATAAATACTCAGTCCAACTGTTAATTCAATCCACTCTTTCTCTAATTGGGATTAAGTAATAAGAATCATTGGTATAAAAACTATGTAAATAAAGTCTTACCAATGATTTCAATAAAATCCTTCATCCTATTTTTTACCAACACAACATTCTAAATTACAGTTTAAAAATACCCATGCTTAAGATGGCACAGTTATTAGGATTACAGTTTAATTCAATTTAAACAGAAGATATTAACTAATTTGAAATTTCAGAATCATTACACCTAAAAGGAAAAAAAAAAAAAAAGTTTGGTAGAATGGAGGAAAAAAGAGCTCTCATATTATCATGACTCCATAAATACACACTTTAGAGCAAACTCTGGATAAATGTACATTTTCTTCCATACTTTTCAAATTTTAGAATGACTTTCCCACTTAAAACACAATGTTGAAACTGAGTAGTTTCTCTCTTAAAATCCACCAGTTGCTCAGAATCACTGACAATTAATTTAACTATATATCTGGTCTATTCTACAGTATTTTGGATTTTTCTTGCTTTCAAGATTTCTAATTGATTTTCTTTGTTGTATTGAGAGAAGGAATGCTTGCTTTCTTAACCAAATTCTTAATATTATTTCATCTTAACATCAATTCTTTCCATCTCCTAAGCATTCCATCTTTTCTTTGAAATTTATAGACCAATGGGCTTCCTTGACAATTTGACTTATTCTTTAATTTTTGTATCATAACTTTCTCATTTGACTTCTTGGAATTTTTGTTTCTCTCTCTCTCTCTCTCTTTTTTTCTAGTACCTTTGTGCAATGCTGAAGATGATTAGTTTTCAATTTTTGGAATCTTCTTTTAAAACAGCATGGAAGATTTAATTATGCTTACAGAACACAGTGTAAATGAAGTGTTATCAAACTTGATAAATAAATTAGGTTCCTAGACCCAATTCCAGTGTTTGGAGTTGAACACCAGCAGGATGTCTAAGAATTTAAGTCACTTCTGACCCCATCTACCTGGAGATAGAACCAAGTTTTACAGGTTAAGGGCTCAGAGCCACAAGACTGCCCCCCTCCCCAACTTCAGATGCCAGTCACAATCCCAGGTTGTTACCTGTACTTCTGACCCGTTGGCTATAAATCAGATCTTCCCAAGTCCCCCTCCTTGGGTTCCGTTAATTTGCTAGAGCAGCTCACAGAACTCAGAGAAACATTTTACTTACTAGATTACCAATTAACTATAAAAGGATATACTCAGGAACAGACAGATGGAAGAGATGCATAGAGCAAGCGGTGTGGCAAAGGGCTCATAGCCTACATGCCCTCTCCAGGTGCACCCCTCTCTCTGAATCTCCATACGTTTACAAACCCCAAAGCTCTCCAAACACCATCACTTTGGGTTTTTATGGAGGTTTTAGTACATAGGCATGACTCGTTAAATCTTTGACCATTGGTGATTGAACTCAATCTCCAGTGTCATTTTCCTCCCCAGAGGTCTGGTGTTTACTCACCCCAAAGCTTTCTAAACACCAGCCCTTTGGGTTTTTATGGAGGTTTTATTACACAGGCATGACTCATTAAATCTTTGGCTATTGATGATTGAACTCAGTCTCCAGTGTCTTTTTCCTTCTCAGAGGTCAGGGATTGGAACTTTCAGTACTAATCACATGGTTGGCTCCATTGGCAACCAGCCTCCATTCTTAAAAGGCTTCCAAAAGTCACCTCATTCATATAACAAAAGACACCTTTATCAATCTCAGCACTTAGGGAATTTGAAGGGTTTTGAAAGTCAAGAGCCAGGAACCGTGGATGAAGATCAAACATATATGAGGAATATATTTTGGTCAACTGAATGACCAAATATATATTTCTTATAAATCACAATATTACAACAACAAAATGTGTACTTCATAGAAGTTGGAAAGAAAATGTGGGAAGAAGTGGAAACAGAATTAAAGGACATGTTATTTTCATCTTACAGATCTACTCTAGATTCTGTTTATAATTGATAGAAAAATATTTACATATAGTATTAACTTTTCAAAGGTAGTCGCAAAAGTCTAAAGTAAGAATATAGATGCCTATGAGATAGGGCAATAGAAGATGGCAAAAACTGATAAATCATACACAGTGATAACAACATACTTTTTAGCTAGATGGATATAAACAACAACAAAAGTGAAGTATGGATGGTTTTGTAGAACAGGAATAAGCATTAGGAAACTATTGATTTGCTAACAAGCCATTCTGTATTATTGGATATTTTTGAAATTTTGTGTGTGCTTTGATTTCATACACAAACATTTACACACAGGCACACACGCATAGCACAGGGAGAACAGTTTTGTGCTTTGCGACGACCTAGAGTGGTGGGATGTGGAGGGTGGGAGGGAAGCTCAAGAGGGAGGGGATATGGGGATATATGTATGCATATGGCTGATTCACTTTGTTGTAAAACAGAAATTCACACAGTATTGTGAAGCATTTATACTCCAATAAATATCTATTTAAAAAAATGTGATAAAGGTAGATTTTGGCAGATGAATGGTTTACT
>NW_006793646.1:2153515-2179199 GCF_000442215.2 Lipotes vexillifer | reverse complement strand
ACTGTGGATTATCCCAGAGATTGACAGAGTAGGAAAGAGTCCTCTATTAAATTAATAAATCAATATTTAGTAAATAAATATTTAGTGCATACATATTCCATATATAAGGCAATATATCAGTGCTGGAAATACAAATTTACATAAGCAGAAACCATGCTCTTAAGAAATTAATAACTGTGGATGAGTATGTATATTAATAAATGCCACACGTGATAAGCATATAATACAGTTAAAAGTGGAAAAGAATGAAAACATGCAACAGGCAGTGGTTAATTCCTAACAAATATATTTTGAGGCCATGCATGGCCAAATTATCATGTCACTCTTTTAATAATTTCCTTCATTGCTCTCATAACTATCTAATATTTTCTTTAGTTTTTTATTTACTCATACATTTATTGTGAAATTTTTCTTAAAAATTAAAACTTTCTGACAGTGGAAACTTCATCCATTATGGGTTTTCAACACATAGAGCAGTTTCTTTGGTAAATAGTAGGCTCTCAATAAGGCTTTATTGAGTGAAAAAATTATGTCAATTGGAAAATGCTATATATGCATGGCATAGTATGATATATACAAATAGAGATTTTATATATATATATATATATATTTATATAATATATATTTACTTTAAAGATAATATCTTGTACATATATATTATATATATATATATATATATATATATATATATATATATGAGAGAGAGAGAGAGAGAGAGAGATTATTTACTTTAAAGGAGTTGATTCACACAACTGTGGGAATTGTCAAGTTCAAAATATGTAAGATAAGCCAGGAGCAGGCTGGAAATTCAGGTAAGAGTTGGTAACACATTCTTTATTCCCCAGTTTTATTGAGATATAATTGACATACAACATTATGTAAGTTTAAGACATACAACCTGATGATTTGTTATATGTATATATTGCAAAATGATTACCACAATAATGTTAGCCTATCCATCACCTCATATAATTTTCATTTTGATTATTGTGGTGAGAACATTTAAGATCTCTCTGAGAAACTCTCAAGTATAAACCACAATATTGCTGACTATAGTCATCATAGTGTATTAGAGCCCCAGAACTTATTCAGCTTAAAACTGGAAGTTTGTACCCTTTGACCAACATCTTCTAATTTCCCCACAAAGCCCCTATCCCACCCCTGGCAACCACCAATTAACTCTCTGTTTCTATGAATTCAACTCTTTTAGATTCCACACGTAAGTGAGATCATACAGTATTTGTGATTTATTTCACTTAGCTTAATGCCAAGTTTATCCATGTTGTCAAAACTGGCAGGATTTCCTTCTTTCTTATGGCTCTGTATTATTTTATATAAATATATTATATACAATTTCTATTATATATAACACAGCTATATATATGGATATAATATATATATATATATAATAGACTAGAATATATTTATATGTGTGTGTGTGTGTGTGTGTTTTATCCATTCATCCATCCACAGACACTTTGTTTTCATGACTTGGCTATTGTGAATAATTCTGTAACAAACATGGAAGTGCAGATATCTCAAGATTGAGATTTCATTTCCTTCAGATATATACCCAGAAGTGGAATTGCTGGATCATACGGTAGTTCTATTTTTAATTCTTTGAGGCTGCCTCGGTATTGTTTTTCACAGTGACTGTACCAATTTACATTCTCTCCAATAGTGCACAAGTGTGAACTTCTTCCTTCTATATCCTCTCCAGCACTTGTTTTCTTTTATCTTTTTGATAATAGCCATTCTAAGAGGTGTGAGATAATATTTAATTGTGGTTTTGATTTGATTTTCCCTGAGGCTTACTGATGTTGAGCACTTTTTCATGCACCTGCTGGCAATGCATTCTTGAGACAGAATTACCCAGGGTAGACCAAAAAGGCTAAAAAATCAGGTAAGAGTCCTACGTTGCAGTCTCCAGGGACCTCAGTCTTTGCTCTTAAAGGATTCAACTGATTAGACAAGGCCTGCCCACATTATGGAGGGTAATTTGATTTACTCAAAGTCCACTAATTTAAATATTAATTACATCTAAAAAATTTTATTGCAGAAACATCTACACTGATATTTGATTTAAAAAAAAAATGGGCACAATGACCAAGCAAAATTGACACATAAATTTAACCATTATGATATATAATAGGAAAAATACTCTCAAGTTTTAAAATTGAAATAAACACTTATGTAGAACAAATACTCTTCTAAACCTTATAAATATTAGTTCATTTAATCATCATACATCATATATCTCTATAAGGTAACAACTACCATTTCCCCCACTTTAAAGATTTTGGCGGGGAGTGGGATGTTGGTTAATAACTTGTCCAAGATGAAAAGATAGAGCTGGGATTCAAACTCAGTCTTGCTTCAACTACCATACTGTATTGCCTCCTGGATGATTAAGCTTGAAATAACTGTCTCTTAAGAGCATAAATAAAAATTAGAAGTGTTCTCTACCCTTCTTATTAAAGGCTATATACACACATAATATTTGAATCTGTATGAGACTGACTCCATAGGAAAATCTATATTCCAAGGACATTTCCAGTTCGTCAAGAAGTTGAAGCACCAAATGGCTAATCTAACTCACTCTGTTCCTTTTTAAATATTTTAAATTGATAGCAGCATTTTAAAGTAAAAGGACATCCTTAAAATAGAGCGGGAAAAATAAAACCAAAGTGGCAGTCACTGAGGAGTAGCAAAGTGTTGGGACTGCATCAGTCTCCACTAAATAGCTTAGGTTGCCCAAATGTTATATATACTCTTGATAAAACAAAGTTCAATTTGCACCATTTGTAGTTTAAATCATTGTGTTCTTACTGTTTAGTATGAAAATAGAGAATTAACTGTGTTTTCTTCTTCTTTTAGGGGTGACTGACATTACCAGCAATGCAATCTGTCCTCCTACAAAAGACGGAAAAACATCAGATAGCTCTATATTTGGCTGCATGTAAAGTTCACTGAATATGATAATTTGTTGCTTTTCTTCTTTTATATTTGTTTTATTATGTGCCTGCTGTGTTCTCAATGCCTTGGACCTGGGTCCTCTAAATTTAGATATTTTTAAATTTCATTTTATCTTCTGGGGGGCATTTCAACTCACACTAAGACAATCTAAACTTTTGTTTCATTCACTTTGACTGACACAACATATTTATTTTCTTTACTACTTTGGTATAATTTCTTGACCCCCAAGTTTATAACATCAGAGGTGCTGGCAGGAAATATACAAAATGACATCACCCTCAAAGATCACTAGAGCCATATGTTATCTGTTCCTAATTGAAAACACTTTATCATGCCAGATACAGATTGAGTGTGCTCTGCTGCCCAAGTTTGATTTTATGTTTTCTGAAAGTCAGGTGCATCTGGTGGTTATATTCTGACAGAAGAGCTTCTTGTATTCCCATGTAGCATTGTATAGACATCATAGATTTACAGTGTATTGAAATGGATGCAACTGACTCTTGTTTGTGTTCAATGTTAAAGACAGTATGAGTAAAGTAAACTTTTCCAAGTGTTTATAAACTAGTAACACATGACATAAAGTTGTTCCACTCATTTACTTGTATCAGCATGTTTTTTAGTACAAGATGGAAATTAGATGATGAGATATACTACAGTCATTGAAGATACACTCTTCTTAATTTAAAATATTGTGAAGTTCCTGAGATTTCAGAATGAATCCTAGGAACAAAACAGTAAATAAATAATTAAAATCCAAACTTTCTCTTACTGAAAAGAATGGTGGGCTGTGGTTTTAGAATTTAATAAAACATGATGCTTTATGTAGACTGACTCTAAGGTTTGTTCCAAGTGTATAACTTAATAATGTTATACTTATTGGCCATTTCTCTCTGTTACCATTGAGACAATATTTTTACTTATTTTTTTTCTACGTATTGTGTGTGCACTTTAATCAAATAATCTAAACAACAGGTAGAATATTTTGTTGTCTTTAAAGAAAAAACATTCTGATGATTTCTTATGAAGAACCAACTGCTATTTCATCATTTCTAATTGTATGACTGATACTGGAAACTTTTAAAAGGATCACCCTAGTGGAATGAGGAGTAGAACAATTCTCCCTCGAGGGACTTATCAACCCCTACACTGTGCCTAAATTATTTCCTCTTAAGTGGTCTCCTATCACCTATTTTTGCAATCTCACCACATGCTCTCTCCATGCAGCCTGAGTGATCTTTGTAAGAGAGAAAAATCTGATCATGTGACAGTTCTGGCAAACTCCCTTTCTTTTCTATTCTTTTTTTTTTTTTTTTTTTCACAAACCTGGATCCTCTCACTGCTGTGGCTTCTCCCGTTGCGGAGCACAGGCTCCGGACGCTCAGGTTCAGCGGCCATGGCTCACGGGCCCAGCCGCTCCGCAGCATGTGGGATCTTCCCAGACCTGTGCACGAACCCATGTTCCCTACATCAGCAGGCGAACTCTCAACCACTGCACCACCAGGGAAGCCCCAAACTCCTTTTATAACTCTTCATGGCCTTCAGGATAAGAGTTGAAATTCCTGACACACATACATGTTCTGATTCCTGACCAAATCTCTAAACTCAAATTGGCACCTACTTTGCTTTCATCTCTGAAGGTTCAGTACACTGGCCTCTACTTCACACTCATCCACAGCTCATTTGTATTAAACCTTCAAATTTTAGTTCAAATGTCACTTTCCAAGAAAGTTTTTTCTGGCTCATTACATTAGGGCAGTGTTCTCAATTTTATGCCATTATTTTTACCTTCATATTATTTATCACAGTTGTAGTTAAGTTAAAAAAAATATTGATTAAGAGCTAGTCATCTCAAAGGACTATAGGTCCATGAGGACAGGTTCTCTGACTTTTGTGATTTCCTATAAAACAAGCACCAAGTGCAATGATGGTCACATATAAAGCACCTAATAAAAATGAACAGAATCGCTATGCAGAAAGAATAGGAGATTTGGGGATTCTAAGTGACTTACTCAAGGTTATGTAGCTATACGTAGTGGAAACAGGAATTATATCCAGAACTACCTGACTAAATTTCTAAGCTAGTTAATGTGTGATTCCACCTCAAACACTAATTGGTCATGACGTCTTTATTTTAAAATGCTTTGGCATAGATAGACACAGTGATTTTAATCTGTGCTCATCAATTGAAACTTCAATGCTAAAGTAATTAGTTGTCTAATTGGGAGTTTCCAATCTCAGAATGGACAATTAGTATTATATCAGACACCCAATACACATGAAGAAGCTTCAGCTACCATATTCACATAATACTTCAAATTTTACAGGAAGTACATTTAAAAAGAGCTTTTATTGTTGGTTAAAAATGTATTCAAACTATGAATTTTAGTTAAAATATCTTAAAGGCATTTTCTACTCTTTCATGAACAGGGTAGCAATCTCCAATGAGATGTGTAGCTAGAACATTAGGGTTATGTCTCTAAGTTTTTTTTTTTTTTTTTTTGTTCCCCAAGTCATTGAATTACGAGGCTTTCTAGATGCCTGATGCAGAGAATAAGGGTAATAAAATACTGTCTCTAGTGAACCTTTAATGTAAGGATATGGATGGAGCCCCACAGAAGGACAAAGACCAAACCCATATTGTGAACTAATTTGTGTATTAGTCTTCACATGAGACAGAATATGGTCTTCAAATTTCTTTCCTTATAACCTTCTAGTAAGGTTGTGGTAATCTCTCTCTCATCTCCAAAGTCTTTGGGGAATATCATTATCTTCCATATACAACCTAAGAGATGTGCACAAGCAAACTGATTCAGATAAGTCTTAAACTACTATGTCAAAAGCCCTGGGCTAAATGCATAATAGGAACATCAACAAATATAGTTCTTCACAGGGCAAGAATAAATTGGTGGGAGAGATTTAAGGCTTGTTGAATTTTAAGTCTGTTTTGAAAATCTAGCTGAGAACATTTTGAGTTAGACATATGTGTATGGAACTAAGAACTAAAGAGCTCTATTTAGAGATTTGAAAAATATTAATAAACAAGTGGATACGGAAGCAGCTAGACTCTCCAGGGAAACTGCTAATAATAAGAAAAGATAATGGCCAGAGACCAGGGGTCGCCAATAAGATTGTTGTTTTCCCAAAGTTAAAAACCATGTTCTGTTTTTAATGGAAGCATTTTAATGTCTAAGACATTTTTCAAAGCACTTAATAAATGTTTGTAATGAATAAATAAATAAACCAATTTAGCAACAATTAAGAGAGAATTAATTGGTCTTTATTATTAAACAGAAAAGTTTGCTGGAAAGTCTATGTAGGTAAGGAGTCATTTTTATGATATTATATTGCTTTGATTATAAAAAGTCTTGATTTTGTATAGCAGCGAATACTTTTAAAACCTTTTCATTTGTATTTAATACTTTAGTTGCACTGTTAAAATATTTTATTTACTAGTTCAAGTGTATTTGAAAAGAGTTGTTATATTGTAAATTGAAGAAATATTTCTTCACTCTGCATTTATTGTCCCAAAGCAGAATTCATGTGAGAAATCATATTTTAGTTTAGAAATATTAAAATAAAAAAAACTATGCATAAATCATTTTAACAATGAAAAGTCATTAAGTTAAATTGTGTATATTTCTTCCTAGCTAGGCATTTTAAAAAATATTATTGATATAAGTAAATAAAGATGTATTTCTGATCTAAAAAAATCAGAAATGTAGAAGACCAAGAAGAAAAGCATTATAAAAAGCTCAGGCTGTTATTTTAATTTTCAAATTATTAAAAATAATTATTGTTTTTTAGTATCCAAACTGTCTCTGTTCAGAAAATTATACTTGCATGAGAGTAGACAAAGTGTTTATACTATTCCCAGAGTAAAGTGGATTTATAGATCTAAGATACATGTGAAAAAAATCACAGTCTCTATCAATGTCATGGACCTAGATCAAAGTATTTAATTATTAGTGTACCAGTATACCTCAGTATAAGTTGATCTCACATAAAAAGTTGTTAATTTACATGGATCTCAAAGTTCACATTATTTTTAAAGCCTAAAATAATGAGCTAAATTTAAAATGTTCCTTAAACTGTAGAGAAAATTGTTATATTATTTTTCTCAACTCTTAGACTGTATGATTTTAGGAACTACAATCAATATATATAGCTTAGAAAGATTTTGATTTTAATTTTTACCACAGTGTGTATATAATCAGTACTATTATTATTTGTTCCTGTATTAAGATTTTACTGAGATATACTTAGCACTGTGCTAGGGGGCTGCAGTTTAAAAAGTGAATAAAAAGAAATATTTGATTTTTTCCCTCAAGGAGCTTACACATGGAAATGTCTTTAGTAGACCAAGTTCTGTGTGATTTTAAATACAAAGCCTGTATATTTGAATTTCTCATACTCAGAAACCGACACTTCAACAGTTGCACAGTTTTGAAGAAGCTTGATGCCCAAAATGAATTAATATTTTAATGTCTGATCAAAAGCAAAACTTAATTTCTTAACACTGTTGAAAATTTTTGATTTATGAAGGGTTGAATAATGGCTCTGGTTACCTATTGCTGTGTAACAAATCACCCCATAACTAAATGGTATTAAAAATAATAGTATTTTGCCTATACATTATATGGGTCAAGAATTCATAGAAGACAGGCAGGACTTTGTCTGGAAGAAGATAGGATCTTGTTTGCTCCATAATGATTGGAACCTTAACACAGAAGACTCAGATACCTGGATGTGGCTGAAAAAGCTGGAGGCTGAATGATCTAGAAGTTTTTTCACTCACATGTCAACTGACTGGGTTGGAATACTTTGAAGGCTGAGCTCAACTGGAGCTCTACCATAGCACCCATATGTGGTCTTTGCTTATAGGCTCCTCCCAGCATGGCAGCCTTAAGTTATTTGGATTTTGTATATCATGACCCTAGGCTCAAAGAGTGACTGTGCCAGTAAATAAGATAGAGTTGAATGGCCTTTGCCCAGCCTAGAAAGTCACATAATGTCACTTCAGCCATACTTTATTGGTTGAAGTTTTATAAGCCTAGCCAGATCCAAGGGGAGAGGACATAAACCCCACCTCTAGATAGGAAGAGTGTCAATTTCTGGACATGTTGTGAAACATACATACTCTCTCTATTCAATACTTGCAGAAGATGTTATTTATGAAACTGATTAGCCCTCCAGAGCTGGAATAATATAAATTTTTATGCTGTGGTATATGTTTGTGCTGTCCACCACATGAGTTGTTTTTCTGTCAAAGTTGAAAAATGTTTACTTTCTCTTGACATCAGTTTGTGCAACAAAAATAAATAGCCAGATTACTTGGCCTGAAGGTGTTTTGGGAACTGTCTACAAAGATGGAGTAACCATAGTATAGTGGCTATTTATTTGGGGTCAAACTCTCTGAGTTTAAATATCAGCTTGAAAAATAACTTGGAAAAGTTAACTTCTTTGTTCTTCAATTTCCTCACCATTATGTTGGAAGCCAAATTAGTACCAAATACAGGGATTCTGTGAGGATTAAATGAGATAGTATTAAAGGCACTTAACACAGCACCTTGTACTTGGAAAGAGCACAGTCAATACGGGCATTTCCTGGGTCAAAAATATAATTCCCTTAGCAAGAGGAATTCTATTAATGAGCACAGATAAATACTAGAATTCAGCCAACCTTGCACATTCTCTCTTCAGATTTGAAAGAAAGGTATCTGTGCAGAAAAGAGCCTGCAGAAAAACAGTTTTCTCACCTTAAATTTGGTTAGACTTTTATTTGAAACAAAACAAATTCCAATATCATTGAGAACAAAGTCTGGGTTCATAGAATGTCTTAGCTATTGGCTCTACTTAAAGTGTGATTTTTACATGTTTACTCTTAATTTGCCTCTGTGATTGAGTCTTGCTGGGCCAAATAGCCTCTTCATATGCATTTGGTCTACAGGAATCAGTGGCTGAGTATTTTCTTTATAAGAGTTAAAATATTGTAAAGTCTTCACTCCAAATATTCAGTTGATTGAAGTTTACAGGGTGAATTTAGCAAATGTAGATCAGCCTGGTTGAGACTGTGCATACCTGGTGGGCACGAGTGGAAAAGACTCCACAAATAGGCTGGCAAAGCTTGCCATTGGAAACTGTCTTATGGAACCCGAATTTTTGAAATAGTGAATCACACCTATAATCAGCAAGTGCCTTACACTGTACTTTGGCATCATTGAAGTCTTTAATACCATCTGGAAAGGAAAGGAGCAAAAGGTTTCCTAGTAGTTGGCTTATAAAACTCTTAAGATATTTAGTGATCACATGTAATGTTTAAAATATTTAAGGCATATTTAAAGGAGCTATTTGAAGCACTCCAAATGATTACATCTCCTAATTCACCAAGCACTGGCAATATTACATTTTTAAAAGCAAGACTGGTTTTGATTTATGAAGGCACCTGAAAAAGGCACAAAAAAGGCACCTGAAAAACCTATATACTTGAAATTTTGTTTCTTTTTAAAAAGACCTGAAAGATAGTTTTGTAAAAAATAAAAATAACATAAAATAACATAAATTTTCTTGGGCTAATATTTTACATGCCAAGTAGAGCCTGGAGCTCATTTTTACAGCTGTTTTATGAGTTTTTAAAATAGTGATTTATAATGGAAAAAATGACACAATCTTAATTATAACATGATGTACCAGGTATTATAATGAGCAAAGATATTTTTCTCAAACATGCATAGCATTTAATTTTTACTGAAAGGCTGGTACTGTGTTCCTTCCTTATGATTATAATTCTCAATTACACCTAGATCCCTATCTACAGAGTTTCTTTTCTTAATAACTATTATCTTCCTTTTAATTTTCTTTTTCTCAGTGATGAAAATGCTGCAGCAAAATATTCCTGAAAAAGTGAGACTTCTAGTCTAACCACATCATAATATCAAAATATTATTAGGCAGTACAACATGCAAAATTCAGCAATTACACTATGACAATCATTTTCTGATTTTGTCTTATAATTGTCCATTTTATCTACCAGTATTAGGCTCTGAGGTAGCACTAGCATACCCTTTCTAACAGCAGACATTGGTCATCTAACAGTGAGGTTTGCTGTGGGGGGCATAAATGCTCTGAGAAGCCTTGATTTCCAGGGCCCTGACAAATACTGGTGACAGGAGGGCTACCAGAAACAGGATCCTGGTTCTTAAAGTAGAAGACAATCCCCATTGGTCCATCTACTTGCACAGGATCAGAACCAGAGAGGGAACTATAAAAGTATACCATTTGCACAGTCAGTATCTGCAGAGCATGTGTGATGTACTGGATTCTACAGTGCACAAACGTCTTAGTAAATACAAAATGATTAGTAAATAGAAAAATCTTAGTGAAAGAAAAATTATTGTTAATGTGTCAGTAAATAGAGGCTTTATTTATTGTGAACTTAGCGGTACATACTTCCATGATCTATAAATGAGTTAATGCCATAGGAATGAACATCCTACAATGTAACTTTTTTTTCCTTTAAAAGGATTCCATAATCACCAATCTTATAATTCCTAAAATAGAAATGGTTTTATGGAGTGCTTTGGTGTGAAGATGGTACTAGTTTCCTTCTGTAGAATAAATCATTAAACAACATGATTGTATATAATTAATATGGTAATTCCCTCTGTGTGCTATCCTGAAATATAAAATAAAAATATGGTGTGCTTAATCATAACAAAATACAAACATTTAACAAAATAGAGGCATGCTTCTATGTATAAAACTCAAGGACTCAGAAGCTTATTCTTACAGATAAGTATTTTCTTACAGATATTTTCTTACTCAGTTTGGAAAGCAATGTTAATTGACAACAATTTTAATTTCCACAGAATGCCTCAGGTCATTTTGTAGACCATATCTTAGTTTCCTACCCACATTATTTAAATGTAGCTCAAAGCAAAAATGTGTTGCATAATAAAAATGTAAAAATATTTGTATAAAGCATCTTATTGTTAAAGCTACTAACAAAACAATGGTCATATTATGGGTAGTCTGGATAAAGTTGGTTTGCAATGGGAATGCCCACTAATTTAGTCATGTTTAGAGAAATGTGGGCAAATCAGATAGTTTTTCTGAACAATCTGTAATTCACTGAGTAGACTTCTAATTACTGATTAAGATCAGGAAATTACAAAGACTAGTTCAAACCATGGGAAAATTTAAGAGAAAAAAATTCACCAATTTTTATAAGCAAAATTTGGATAAATATGACTTGAATTTTCCCATGGCAGTCCTACTTGCTGGTCTTCTGCAATTTCACTTCAAACACTAATATATTGTGATGAACTTTTAGTTTTGAAGTAGTGCATCTTTTATTTATTTATTTATTTATTTATTTATTTATTTAATAGTACCTTTCTTTTTAACATCTTTATTGGAGCATAATTGCTTTACAATGGTGTGTTAGTTTCTGTTATATAACAAAATGAATCAGCTATACATATACATATATCCCCATATCTCCTCCCTCTTGCATCTCCCTCCCACCCTCCCTAGCCCACCCCTCTAGGTGGACACAAAGCAATGAGCTGATCTCTCTGTGCTATGTGGCTGCTTCCCATTAGCTACCTATTTTACATTTGGTAGTATATATATGTCCATGCCATTCTCTCACTTTGTACCAGCTTACCCTTCCCCCTCCCTGTGTCCTCAAGTCCATTCTCTATGTCTGCATCTTTATTCTTGTCCTGTCCCTAGGTTCTTCAGAAACAGTTCTTTTGTGTGTGTGTGTGTTTTTTTTTAGAATCCATATATATGTGTTAGCATATGGTATTTGCTTTTGTCTTCACTCTGTATGACGGTCTCTAGGTCCATCTACCTCACTACAAATAACTCAATTTTGTTTCTTTTTATGGCTGAATAATATTCCATTGTATATATGTGCCACATCTTTATCCATTCATCTGTCAATGGACACTTAGATTGTTTCCATGTCCTGGCTATTGTAAATAGAGCTGCAATGAATATTGTGGTACATGACTCTTTTTGAATTATGGTTTTCTCAGGGTATATGCCCAGTAGTGAGATCGATGGGTCATATGGTAGTTCTATTTTTAGTTTTTTAAGGAACCTCCATACTGTTCTCCATAGTGGCTGTATCAATTTACAGTCCCACCAACAGTGCAAGAGGGTTCCCGTTTCTCCACACCCTCTCCAGCATTTATTGTTTGTAGATTTTTTGATGATGGCCATTCTGACTGGTGTGAGGTGATACCTTATTGTAGTTTTGATTTGCATTTCTCTAATGATTAGTGATGTTGAGCATCCTTTCATGTGTTTGGTGGCAATCTCTATATCTTCTTTGGAAAAATGTCTATTTAGGTCTTCTGCCCATTTTTAGATTGGGTCGTTTGTTTTTTTGATATTGAGCTGCATGAGCTGCTTGTATATTTTGGAGATTAATCCTTTGTCAGTTGCTTTAAGTAGTGCATCTTAAATGTCTAATATATGCCAATATTGGTGAGAGGTAATAAGGACATACAAAGGAAAGAAAAAATTAGGCAAAATCTCTGTCATCAAGAACTCAGAATACACTTGCATTTCTCTCAAAACATGACTCAGCAGCATTATTTACATCTGTCAAGATATGGAAGCAACTTAAGTGTCCATCAACAGACTAATGGATTAAGTAGATGTGTAAATATATATATATATATATATATATATATATACACACACACACAGTAGAATACTATTCATCTATAAAAAAGAACAAAATGTTTCCATTTGCAGCAAGATGGATGGACTTGGAGAGCATTATTCTAAGTGAAATAAGTCAGACAGAGAAAGACAAATACTGTATGTTATCACATATATGTGGAATCTAAAGAAAATAAAACAAACCAGTGAATATAACAAAAAAGGAGCAGACTCACAGATATAGAGCAGGGGTCTCCAGCCTCCCAGCCGCAGACCTCTATCGGTCCGTGGCCTGTTAGGAACCAGGCCGCACAGCAGAGGTGAGAAGCGGGCAAGCAAGCAAAGCTTCATCTGCTGCTCCCCATCGCTCGCACTACCGCCTGAACCATCCCTCCCACATGCTCCGTCCATGGAAAGTTTGTCTTCCATGAAACCGGTCCTTGGTGCCAAAAATTTGGGGACTGCTGACATAGAGAACAACCTAGTGGTTACCAGTAGGGAATTGGGGAGGGGCAATAGAGTGGTGGGGTAGTGAGAGATATATACTATTGGATGTAAGATAGGTTACACGGATGTATTGTATAACACAGGGAATATAGCCAATATTTTTTAATAACTGTAAATAGGGTGTACTCTTTAAAAATTGTATAAAACTGCTGCAATAAGAGTAACATAAAAATGTTAATCATATGTAGAATTTTTTTTAATTTGCTTATCAATGAACTTCCACATTTAAATGTAATGTAGAATTATGAATACCATGTCAATTCTTTGCCCTTATATTTTGACTTAAGACAATGACTTGTTTTTTTCTCTCACAGCCTGTGTGTTGAGTGGACTCAGATGGGTATTTATTTGCACTTGGAGTCTCTCATGTGGCTGACATCAGATGGCAGCTGGAATTGGGCTAAATGTCCAAGATGACATTCTCACTTGGCTGCCAGCTGATGTCGGCTTTGGCTGGGAGTTTAGCTCAGATTACATATCAAAGTGTCTACATGTACTTTCTCCACATCACAGGGACTTCTCATGGTATGACGGTTAGTTTTCAAGAACTAGTATTCCAACAGTCAGAGCCTATGGAAGCTGCCAGTCTCAGAAACTGTGCAGACTGGCACAGCTTCCCTTCTCCCATATTCTATCAGAGAGCTTCCCAGATTCAAGAAGGGGCATATAGACCCCTTCCTTTCAATGGGGAGCGGGGCATGTGAAAGGACTTGTGGCCATTTCTATCCTACAACATCCTGAATCAAACATTTTTGTTTCCAATTTGGAGTTCCAGTTCACTTCCTATTCCAGACACCGATGTGCTGATTTGTTCCAGACAGGAACAAATCTAGTTTTTCATATGCACAACCTGACAACATCTTGCTGTGAACCTCTCACTTCACTCCCTGGGCATTTGTGGTACTATTTTTTGGAAGGCTCATGAGAACACCACTCATCATGAACCCATGTTTAACATGGACATGCAGGAGGATTAACACACTGCAGCAAGTCAGTGGGGGATAGGAGTCAATAGAAGCTTCCAGCTTTCTTCTCCCTTGGTTGATAGTTCTGAGATACACATCAGAGTGTCGTGTGGGATTAAGCAACCTGTTTCTCCAAGTGGTAGTGATAATGACAACTCCGTGCTTATAGACAAACCACAAATAAAACACTAAGGTCATGTCTGAATAAGAAAGCATGGTGCTATAGGCTGGTGTGTGTCTCCCCAAAATTCATAAGTTGAAGTCCTAATCCTCAGTGTGACTATATTTAGAGTAAGGAAGTAATTGTGGTTAATAGAGGTCATAAGGGTAGGATCCTGATCCTGTATGATTAGAGTCCTTTTAAGAAGAGACAGCAGAGTGCTCACTTTCTCCTTCCCCAACATGTGAAAACACAGCTAGAATGTAGACATCTAAAAGCCATGAAGAGAGCTCTCACTGGGAATGGAATCAACTGGCTCATTGATCTTGGACTTCCCAGGCTCCAGAACTGTGAGAAAATAAAATTCTGTTGTTTAAGCCACCCAGTCTATGGAATTTTGTTGTGGCAGCCTGAGCAAACTAAAACACACTAGCAGTAACAGTTTTCTCATATAAATGGTTTGAATGATTTTTTTCCTTCAGTTAAAATTCTCTATCCCTTATTGTAAAAAAGATATCTTTGTAAATTCTCTCTAGGTTTGTAGCATGCACTAGTACATTTCTTAAAGAATGATGGCATAAGCTGATCTTTTTTTGAAATGGAGAACTGCAATGTGACATAGGGACTTGAAAGTAAGTCACTATCTTCTGCAGAAAAAAAAAAAAACTTCAAATATTTCTAAGTCACTAAAACTGACTTGCACACAAATCTTTACCTATTATCCTGTAATATGTGCTATTCGGTTTTCATTCTTCACCATGATTGATGCACCCACTGGCCACCTGAGCTAACCTTGTGATTCCCTGTGTCTGATATGGTATTCCAACATTTAATCAAAAAGCAAGATAAAATGAATAAAATGATGACCGCACTGTAACTGTTGAAGTTCTGTAAAGTAAAAACTCCTGCTTCAGTAACCCAAAAAACACTTAAATGTGTACTTTCTTAGTATTTAACAGCACATTGTTGTTATTAAAGCTTTTATAGAGTTGTGGAAAAGAATATATTTTTTCTCAAATCCCAAGTAGAGTCTCCCTAGTATTCTTGTCTGTGAAGGCTAACCATTTTCCAGCCACATGTTTGACATATATTGCTGGTCATTATCAGATAAGACAAGAAAAATAAAGGAAATCTCAAAAATCCAATTTCTCCCTTCTCATCTGAGGAATCCAAGGCTAAGAGAAGTATCACCAAGTCATGGTACTAGTTAGTGACAGAAGTAACGTGTATTTTAAGATTAAAACCAATACTATTTCTACTGCACCATTCATTCCTTCTTCCACTGGCTAGGATTATATTTGGACTATTTGAGAGTGAGAGAGAGAGAGAGAGAGAGAGAGAGTGTGTGTGTGTGTGTATTAAATGACTACTGAAAGAGAGCATTATCTCTGTGTGGAATTCCCCTCTGGCTTTCCCTTAGGATTTGCTTCATTTTACCACTTGGATACCAGACTATTAAATCAGTAAGAGTATAGACATACGTAGAACCATTTTCTTATATTACACTGAAATCTTTGTTTCTAGATTTTTGTCCCCTGTTTCTAAGAAGGAAAATATGTAATAACAGAGGTTAACACTACTTAAATAAAACAGGGTTTAATATCCTCTACAGTTGATATTCATCTTGCAAAAAAATAAATTTTTACATTTATTCAGTAGTCATAAACACAAAGCAATTTTCTTACTGCAGTTGAAACTTGGAAAAACTGTTTATGTGTAAAAGTGGTGAATTTGCAAACTTATTTTTGCAACTATATTCTTTTTCCATCAAGAGTTCTATTCTAAAATAATTTAGAAAACTATTAATTTTTCATAGAAATCCAATCAGCTATATTCTAAATCTAATAAATGTTTTGATGGTGGTGTGAGGCAAAAGAGTGAAGTCATTTGAGCTGTTTAGAATTAAGTCTCCTGGAAGTGTCTCATCTTTACAACTTCTCTGCTGGCTGCAGAGACTTTGATCAGGAAACACCAATGTACGAGTGTAACCTCATGTATCTCAGACATGCTAATCCTGAACACCAAACCATGTCTCTTTTGATCATTTATATTTGAAATTAAGACTTTTTTACCATGTTATCATTTTACACCCATTCTAAAAGTGAAGAGCTATTACCAACACTTGTTCCACGAATCAAATGTTTAATTTATTATCAATAATATTGTCTCATATCTTTTCATTCCAGACTTCCTGTTAAGACTGCTAAAAATAACACCATCACCAATCACAAGAAAATAGGTCATAAAAAATGAATATGCCAAATTTAGTTCAATACTAGGATTGGTTGAAAATCTATGAAATTATATTCACAAATTTCTTTAATTAAAACCTTTAACAACAGAACTATTAGATATAATTTTCCTTTGATCATATATTATTTGTATTTATGTAGTTTTCAAATAAAAAATCATAAAATAATAAAATCCTTAAGATGCTTTAATTTATATTTAGTATTTCGTGACTCTTACCTCTTTGAAATAAAAAAAAAAAACCTCTGTTTATAAAAAGATTTCAGATTATTGCTCATCATGCAGTAACTAACTTGGACATGTTAAGATTTCATGTTTTAAATCTTCAAACAATTACCCAAGATGAATGACTAACAATTAATAGTAGTATTTAATGTACATTTAGATCACCTGAGAGATATTAAGTTAGACTTCAACCCATGGTTCACAGCTCCCTGTTAATGTTTGTTTCTGAAGAAAGCCCTAATTTACTTTATCCAGTCAGGATCTAACATACACCTAACAGTATCTGATGGCCCCTAGGAAGATGGAGCAGAATCAATGCTATCAAGAAGTTGTGAAAGTCACTGGGGAAACAAACACTATTGGGAATAGAGGAAACATTTATCCATGAAAATAAATAAGAATCAAAATAACAGAGCAGCATAACTTAAAACTGAGGTAGGTCATCCTAAAGGGGTAGAATTTTCAAATCCTAGTTGAGGAGTTTCCAAAATGTACTTTGAACAGACAACAAAGCATAGCAAACCATATAATCCTTTTTGATGAGATAATGTTGGTGATAAACATCTATTCATCAGTGAAAATCATCTTTCAAGCTGGAAATCAGAAATTTACCTTTCATAGACTTAAATGAATTATTTGTTCTTTGGTCTATTCAACAATAAAACAATTATAAAGCATTTAAATGTATTTTTAACATTGGTTTTTCATGTCAGCATATTTTGTATGATAAAATAACACAAAAAATTTATCATAAATAAGTTTTTCTTTTTTTCTTTTTTTTTTTTTTTTCTTGCAGTACACGGGCCTCTCACTATTGTAGCTTCTCCAATTGCAGAGCACAGGCTCCGGATGCGCAGGCTCAACGACCATGGCTCACGGGCCCAGATGCTCTGTGGCATGTGGGATCTTCCCAGACTGGGGCACGAACCCGTGTCCCCTGCATCGGCGGGCAGACTCTCAGCCCCTGTGCCACCAGGGAAGCCCAATGTTTTTTCTATATTGATGTATAATAGACATATAGTGTTATATCTGTTTCAGGTGTACAACATAATGATTTATACATACTGTGAAATGATCACCACAATGTCTAGTTTCCCCTGTCACCATATAAAGTTACATAATATGCAACACAATATTACTAACTATAGCCATGCTCTACATTATATCCCAATGACTTTTATTTTACTACTAGAATTTTCTACCTCTTGAATACCTTCTCTCATTTTGCCCATCCCCAACCTCCATTCCCTCTGACAATCACCAATCTCTTCTCTTCATCTATGACTTTTGCATTATTTATTCTTTTGTTTTGTTTTGTTTTTTAGATTCCACATATAAGTGAAATCATACAGTATTTGTCTTTCTCTGTATGACATTTCACTGAGCGTAATACACTCTAAATCTATCCATGTTGTCACAAATGGCAAGATTTCATTCTTTTATATAGCTTAGTAATATTCTAATATATATATATATATATATATATATATATATATATCACATCTTCTTTATACATTCATCCATTGTTGGACACTTTGGTTGTTTCCATATCTTGGCTATTGTAAATAATGCTGCAATGAACATAGGAGTGCACATATCTTTTCAAATTAATGTTTATTTTCTTCAAGTAAATACCCAGAAGGGGAATTTCTAGATCATATGGTAGTTCTATTTTTCAGTATTTTGAGAAAACTCCATACTCTTTTTCATAGTGGCTGCACCAATTTACATTCCTAACCATTGTGCAGGAGGGTTACCTTTTATCCACATAATTGTCAACACTTGCTATTTCTTATCTTTTAGATAATACCCATTCTGACAAGTGTGAGGTAATTTCTTTTTTTTTTTTTTAACATCTTTATTGGGGTATAATTGCTTTACAATGGTGTGTTAGTTTCTGCTTTATAACAGAGTGAATCAGTTATACATATACCTATGTTCCTTAATCTCTTCCCTCTTTGTCTCCCTCCCTCCCACCCTCCCTATCCCACCCCTCCAGACAGCCACAAAGAACCGAGCCGGTTTCCCTGTGCCATGCGGCTGCTTCCCACTGGCTATCTACCTTACGTTTGTTAGTATTTATATGTCCATGTCTCTCTCTCGCCCTATCACACCTCACCCTTCCCCCTCCCCATATCCTCAAGTCTGTTCTCCAGTAGGTCTCTGTCTTTATTCCTGTTTTACCCCTAGGTTCTTCATAACATTTTTTTTTTCTTAAATTCCATATATATGTGTTAGCATACGGTATTTGTCCTTCTCTTTCTGACTTACTTCACTCTGTATGACAGACTCTAGATCTATCCACCTCATTACAAATAGCTCAATTTCGTTTCTTTTTATGGCTGAGTAATATTCCATTGTATATATGTGCCACATCTTCTTTATCCATTCATCCGACGACGGGCACTTAGGTTGTTTCCATCTCCGGGCTATTGTAAATAGAGCTGCAATGAACATTTTGGTACATGACTCTTTCTGAATTCTGGTTTCCTCAGGGTATATACCTAGTAGTGGGATTGCTGGGTCATATGGTAGTTCTATTTGTAGTTTTTTAAGGAACCTCCATACTGTTCTCCATAGTGGCTGAACCAATTCACATTCCCACCAGCAGTGCAAGAGTGTTCCCTTTTCTCCACACCCTCTCCAGCATTTATTGTTTCTAGATTTTTTGATGATGGCCATTCTGACTGGTGTGAGATGATATCTCATTGTAGTTTTGATTTGCATTTCTCTAATGATTAATGATGTTGAGCATTCTTTCATGTGTTTGTTGGCAGTCTGTATATCTTCTTTGGAGAAATGTCTATTTAGGTCTTCTGCCCATTTTTGGATTGGGTTGTTTATTTTTTTGTTATTGAGCTGCATGAGCTGCCTGTAAATTTTAGAGATTAATCCTTTGTCAGTTGATTCATTTGCAAATATTTTCTCCCATTCTGAGGGCTGTCTTTTGGTCTTGTTTATGGTTTCCTTTGCTGTGCAAAAGCTTTGAAGTTTCATTAGGTCCCATTTGTTTATTTTTGTTTTTATCTCCATTACTCTAGGAGATGGGTCAAGAAGGATCTTGCTGTGATTTATGTCATAGAGTGTTCTGCCTATGTTTTCCTCTAAGAGTTTGATAGTTTCTGGCCTTACATTTAGGTCTTTAATCCATTTTGAGCTTATTTTTGTGTATGGTGTTAGGGAGTGATCTAATCTCATACTTTTACATGTACCTGTCCAGTTTTCCCAGCACCACTTATTGAAGGGGCTGTCCTTTCTCCACTGTATATTCCTGCCACCTTTATCAAAGATAAGGTGACCATATGTGCATGGGTTTATCTCTGGGCTTTCTATCCTATTCCATTGATCTATCTTTCTGTTTTTGTGCCAGTACCATACTGTCTTGATTACTGTAGCTTTGTAGTATAGTCTGAAGTCAGGCAGCCTGATTCCTCCAGCTCCATTTTTTGTTCTCAAGATTGCTTTGGCTATTCGGGGTCTTTTGTGTTTCCATACAAATTGTGAAATTTTTTGTTCTAGTTCTGTGAAAAATGCCAGTGGTAGTTTGATAGGGATTGCATTGAATCTATAGATTGCTTTGGGGAGTAGAGTCATTTTCACAATGTTGATTCTTCCAATCCAAGAACATGGTATATCTCTCCATCTGTTTGTATCATCTTTAATTTCTTTCATCAGTGTCTTATAATTTTCTGCATACAGGTCTTTTGTCTCCTTAGGTAGGTTTATTCCTAGATATTTTATTCTTTTTGTTGCAATGGTAAATGGGAGTGTTTTCTTGATTTCACTTTCAGATTTTTCATCGTTAGTATATAGGAATGCCAGAGATTTCTGTGCATTAATTTTGTATCCTGCTACTTTACCAAATTCATTGATTAGCTCTAGTAGTTTTCTGGTAGCATCTTTAGGATTCTCTATGTATAGTATCATGTCATCTGCAAACAGTGACAGCTTTACTTCTTCTTTTCCGATTTGGATTCCTTTTATTTCCTTTTCTTCTCTGATTGCTGTGGCTAAAACTTCCAAAACTATGTTGAATAAGAGTGGTGAGAGTGGGCAACCTTGTCTTGTTCCTGACCTTAGTGGAAATGCTTTCAGTTTTTCGCCATTGAGGATGATGTTGGCTGTGGGCTTGTCATATACGGCCTTTATTATATTGAGGAAAGTTCCCTCTACACCTACTTTCTGCAGGGTTTTTATCATAAATGGGTGTTGAATTTTGTCAAAAGCTTTCTCTGCATCTATTGAGATGATCATATGGTTTTTCTCCTTCAATTTGTTAATATGGTTAATCACATTGATAGATTTGCGTATATTGAAGAATCCTTGCATTCCTGGAATAAACCCCACTTGATCATGGTGTATGATCCTTTTAATGTGCTGTTGGATTCTGTTTGCTAGTATTTTGTTGAGGATTTTTGCATCTATGTTCATCAGTGATATTGGCCTGTAGTTTTCTTTCTTTGTGACATCCTTGTCTGGTTTTGGTATCAAGGTGATGGTGGCCTCGTAGAATGAGTTTGGGAGTGTTCCTCCCTCTGCTATATTTTGGAAGAGTTTGAGAAGAATAGGTGTTAGCTCTTCTCTAAATGTTTGATAGAATTCGCCTGTGAAGCCATCTGGTCCTGGGCTTTTGTTTGTTGGAAGATTTTTAATCACAGTTTCAATTTCAGTGTTTGTGATTGGTCTGTTCATATTTTCTATTTCTTCCTGATTCAGTCTTGGCAGTTTGTGCATTTCTAAGAATTTGTCCATTTCTTCCAGATTGTCCATTTTATTGGCATAGAGTTGCTTGTAGTAATCCCTCATGATTTTTTTTATTTCTGCAGTGTCAGTTGTTACTTCTCCTTTTTCATTTCTGATTCTATTGATTTGAGTCTTCTCCCTTTTTTTCTTGATGAGTCTGGCTAATGGTTTATCTATTTTGTTTATCTTCTCAAAGAACCAGCTTTTAGTTTTATTGATCTTTGCTATTGTTTCCTTCATTTCTTTTTCATTTATTTCTGATCTGATTTTTATGATTTCTTTCCTTCTGCTAACTCTGGGGTTTTTTTGTTCTTCTTTCTCTAATTGCTTGAGGTGCAAGGTTAGGTTGTTTATTCGAGATGTTTCCTGCTTCTTAAGGTGGGCTTGTATTGCTATAAACTTCCCTCTTAGAACTGCTTTTGCTGCATCCCATAGGTTTTGGGTCGTTGTATCTCCATTGTCATTTGTTTCTAGGTATTTTTTAATTTCCTCTTTGATTTCTTCAGTGATCACTTCGTTATTAAGTAGTGTATTGTTTAGCCTCCATGTGTTTGTATTTTTTACAGCTCTTTTCCTATAATTGATATCTAGTCTCATGGCGTTGTGGTCGGAAAAGATACTTGATATAATTTCAATTTTCTTAAATTTACCAAGGCTTGATTTGTGACCCAAGATATGATCTATCCTGGAGAATGTTCCATGAGCACTTGAGAAAAATGTGTATTCTGTTGTTTTTGGATGGAGTGTCCTATAAATATCAATTAAGTCCATCCTGTTTAATGTATCATTTAAAGCTTGTGTTTCCTTATTTATTTTCATTTTGGATGATCTGTCCATTGGTGAAAGTGGGGTGTTGAAGTCCCCTACTATGAATGTGTTACTGTCGATTTCCCCTTTTATGGCTGTTAGTTTTTGCCTTATGTATTGAGGTGCTCCTTTGTTGGGTGCATAAATATTTACAATTGTTATATCTTCTTCTTGGATCGATCCCTTAATCATTATGTAGTGTCCTTCTTTGTCTCTTCTGATAGTCCTTATTTTAAAGTCTATTTTGTCTGATATGAGAATTGCTACTCCAGCTTTCTTTTGGTTTCCATTTGCATGGAATATCTTTTTCCATCCCCTTACTTTCAGTCTGTATGTGTCTCTAGGTCTGAAGTGGGTCTCTTGTAGACAGCATATATATGGGTCTTGTTTTTGTATCCATTCAGCCAATCTGTGTCTTTTGGTGGGAGCATTTAGTCCATTTACATTTAAGGTAATTATCGATATGTATGTTCCTATTCCCATTTTCTAAATTGTTTTGGGTTCGTTATTATAGGACTTTTCCTTCTCTTGTGTTTTTGTCTAGAGAAGTTCCTTTAGCATTTGTTGTAAAGCTGGTTTGGTGGTGCTGAACTCTCTCAGCTTTTGCTTGTCTGTAAAGGTTTTAATTTCTCCATCAAATCTGAATGAGATCCTTGCTGGGTAGAGTAATCTTGGTTGCAGGTTTTTCTCCTTCATCACTTTCAGTATGTCCTGCCACTCTCTTCTGGATTGTAGAGTTTCTGCTGAGAAATCTGCTGTTAACCTTATGGGGATTCCCTTGTGTGTTATTTGTTGTTTTTCCCTTGCTGCTTTTAATATGCTTTCTTTGTATTTAGTTTTTGACAGTTTGATTAATATGTGTCTTGGCGTATTTCTCCTTGAATTTATCCTGTATGGGACTCTCTGTGCTTCCTGGACTTGATTAACGATTTCCTTTCCCATATTAGGGAAGTTTTCAACTATAATCTCTTCAAATATTTTCTCAGTCCCTTTCTTTTTCTCTTCTTCTTCTGGAACCCCTATAATTCGAATGTTGGTGCGTTTAATGTTGTCCCAGAGGTCTCTGAGACTGTCTTCAGTTCTTTTCATTCTTTTTTCTTTATTCTGCTCTGCAGTAGTTATTTCCACTATTTTATCTTCCAGGTCACTTATCCGTTCTTCTGCCTCATTTATTCTGCTACTGATCCCATCTAGAGTGTTTTTCATTTCATTTATTGTGTTGTTCATCATTGTCTGTTTCATCTTTATTTCTTCTAGGTCCTTGTTAACTGTTTCTTGCATTTTGTCCATTCTATTTCCAAGATTTTGGATCATCTTTACTATCATTATTCTGAACTCTTTTTCAGGTAGACTGCCTATTTCCTCTTCATTTGTTAGGTCTGGTGCATTTTTATCTTGCTCCTTTATCTGCTGTGTGTTTTTCTGTCTTCTCATTTTGCTTATCTTTCTGTGCTTGGGTTCACCTTTTTGCAGGCTGGAAGTTCGTAGTTTCTGTTGTTTTTGATGTCTGTCTCCAGTGGCTAAGGTTGGTTCAGTGGGTTTTGTAGACTTCCTGGAAGAGGGGACTAGTGGCTGTGTTGTGGTGTATGAGGCTAGATCTTGTCTCTCTAGTGGGCCGGTCCACATCTGGAGGTGTTTTTTGGGGTGTCTGTGGACTTATTATGATTTTAGGCAGTCTCTCTGCTAGTGGGTGGGGTTGTGTTCCTGTCTTGCTATTTGGTTGGCAACGGTTGTCCAGCAGTGTAGCTTTCTGGTCGTTGAGTAAAGCTGGGTGCTGGTGTTGAGATGGAGATCTCTGGGAGAATTTCGCCGTTTGATATTATGTGGGGCTGGGAGGTCTCTTGTTGACCAGTGTCCTGAAGTTGGCTCTCCCACCTCAGAGGCAGAGTCCTGACTCCCGGCTGGAGTAGCAAGAGCCTTTCATCCACTCGGCTCAGAATAAAAGGGAGAGAATGTAGAGAAAATTAGTAGAAGTAGGAAGAAAGAAAGAAAGAAAGAAAGAAAGAAAGAAAGAAAGAAAGAAGAAAAGAAGGAAAGAAGGCAAGAAGGAAAGAAGGCAAGAAGGAAAGAAAGGAGGGCGGGAGGTAGGGAGGAAGGAAGGAAGGAAGGAAGGAGGGAAGGAAGGAAAAAATACAGAAAGAAAGAAGATACAGTAAAATAAAATAAAGTATAATAAAGTTATTGAATTAAAAAAATAATTATTTAGAGAAAAAAAAAAGGGACGGATAGAACCTTAGGACAAATGGTGGAAGCAAAGCTATACAGACAAAATCTTACATAGAAGCATACACATATACACTCACAAAAAGAGGTAAAGGGGAAAAAAAATCATAAAACTTGCTAAGTCCACCTCCTCAATTTGGGATGATTCGTTGTCTAAAGGAGGGAAGGAAGGAAAGAAAGATAGAAAGAAGGTAAAGTATAATAGAGTTATTTAAATTAAAATTACTTATTAAGAAAAAAAATTTAAAAAATAAAAAAAAACAATGGACGGATAGAATGCTAGGACAAATGGTGGAAGCAAACCTATACAGACAAGATCTTACACAGAAGCATACACATACACATTCACAAAAAGAGGAAAAGGGGAAAAAATCATAGATCTTGCTCTAGAAGTCCACCTCCTCAATTTGGGATGACGCGCTGTCTATTCATGTATTCCACAGATGCAGGGTACATCAAGTTGATTGTGGAGCTTTAATCCGCTGTTTCTGAGGCTGCTGGGAGAGATTTCCCTTTCTCTTCTTTGTTCTCGCAGCTCACAGGGGCTCAGCTTTCGATTTGGCCCTGCCTCTGCGTGTAGGTCGCTGGAGGGCATCTGTTATTTGCTCAGACAGGTCGGGGTTAAAGGAGCCGCTGACTCGGGGTCTCTGGCGCACTCAGGCCAGGGGGAGGGAGGGCCACGGAGTGCGGGGCGGGCCTGTGGCGGCAGAGGTCGGCGTGATGTTGCACCAGCCTGAGGCCCGCTGTGCGTTCTCCCTGGGAAGTTGTCCCCGGATCCCGGGAACCTGGCAGTGGCGGGCTGCACAGGCTCCCCAGAATAGGGGTGTGAATAGTGACCTGTGCTCGCACACAGGCCCCTTGATGGCGTCAGCAGCAGCCTTACCGTCTCCCGCCCATCTCTGGTGTCTGAGCTTTTAGCCGCGGTTCACGCCCGTCTCTGAGGTTTGTGCCTTTAGCTGGGGCTCGTGCCCGTCTCTGGGGTCCGCGCTTTTAGCCGCGGCTCGTGTCTGTCTCTGGGGTCTGCGCTTTTAGGCGCGGCTTGCGCCCGTTTCTGGAGTTCCTTTAGGCAGCGCTCTTAAAACCCCTCTCCTCACGCACCAGGAAACACAGAGGCAAGAAAAAGTCTCTTGCCTCCTCAGCAGGTGCAGACTTT